>NC_136691.1:22080975-22145975 GCF_947650265.1 Symphodus melops
GAACTCTCCTAACAACAACAACAACAACAAAGACCCGTAACCAGGAACTCTCCTAACAACAACAACAACAACAACAACAACAAAGACCCGTAACCAGGAACTCTCCTAACAACAACAACAAAGACCTGTAACCAGGAACTCTCCTAACAACAACAACAACAAAGACCCGTAACCAGGAACTCTCCTAACAACAACAACAACAACAAAGACCCGTAACCAGGAACTCTCCTAACAACAACAACAACAACAAAGACCCGTAACCAGGAACTCTCCTAACAACAACAACAACAACAACAACAAAGACCTGTAACCAGGAACTCTCCTAACAACAACAACAAAGACCTGTAACCAGGAACTCTCCTAACAACAACAACAACAAAGACCCGTAACCAGGAACTCTCCTAACAACAACAACAACAACAACAACAAAGACCCGTAACCAGGAACTCTCCTAACAACAACAACAACAACAAAGACCCGTAACCAGGAACTCTCCTAACAACAACAACAACAACAACAACAAAGACCCGTAACCAGGAACTCTCCTAACAACAACAACAAAGACCCGTAACCAGGAACTCTCCTAACAACAACAACAAAGACCCGTAACCAGGAACTCTCCTAACAACAACAAAGACCTGTAACCAGGAACTCTCCTAACAACAACAACAACAACAACAACAAAGACCTGTAACCAGGAACTCTCCTAACAACAACAACAACAAAGACCCGTAACCAGGAACTCTCCTAAGAACAACAACAACAACAACAAAGACCTGTAACCAGGAACTCTCCTAACAACAACAACAACAAAGACCTGTAACCAGGAACTCTCCTAACAACAACAAAGACCTGTAACCAGGAACTCTCCTAACAACAACAACAACAAAGACCCGTAACTAGGAACTCTCCTAACAACAACAACAAAGACCTGTAACCAGGAACTCTCCTAACAACAACAACAACAAAGACCCGTAACCTGGAACTCTCCTAACAACAACAACAACAAAGACCTGTAACCAGGAACTCTCCTAACAACAACAACAACAACAAAGACCTGTAACCAGGAACTCTCCTAACAACAACAAAGACCTGTAACCAGGAACTCTCCTAACAACAACAACAACAACAACAACAACAAAGACCTGTAACCAGGAACTCTCCTAACAACAACAACAACAAAGACCCGTAACCAGGAACTCTCCTAACAACAACAACAACAACAACAAAGACCCGTAACCAGGAACTCTCCTAACAACAACAACAACAAAGACCTGTAACCAGGAACTCTCCTAACAACAACAACAACAACAAAGACCTGTAACCAGGAACTCTCCTAACAACAACAACAACAAAGACCCGTAACCAGGAACTCTCATAACAACAACAACAACAACAACAACAACAACAAAGACCTGTAACCAGGAACTCTCCTAACAACAACAACAAAGACCTGTAACCAGGAACTCTCCTAACAACAACAAAGACCTGTAACCAGGAACTCTCCTAACAACAACAACAACAAAGACCCGTAACTAGGAACTCTCCTAACAACAACAACAAAGACCTGTAACCAGGAACTCTCCTAACAACAACAACAACAACAACAACAAAGACCCGTAACCAGGAACTCTCCTAACAACAACAACAACAACAAAGACCTGTAACCAGGAACTCTCCTAACAACAACAACAACAACAAAGACCTGTAACCAGGAACTCTCCTAACAACAACAACAACAACAACAACAACAACAACCCGTAACTAGGAACTCTCCTAACAACAACAACAACAAAGACCCGTAACCAGGAACTCTCCTAACAACAACAACAAAGACCTGTAACCAGGAACTCTCCTAGCAACAACAACAAAGACCTGTAACCAGGAACTCTCCTAACAACAACAACAACAAAGACCCGTAACCAGGAACTCTCCTAACAACAACAACAAAGACCCGTAACCAGGAACTCTCATAACAACAACAACAACAACAACAACGACTCGTAACCAGGAACTCTCCTAACAACAACAACAACAACAAAGACCTGTAACCAGGAACTCTCCTAACAACAACAACAAAGACCTGTAACCAGGAACTCTCCTAACAACAACAACAACAACAACAAAGACCTGTAACCAGGAACTCTCCTAACAACAACAACAACAACAACCCGTAACCAGGAACTCTCCTAACAACAACAACAACAAAGACCTGTAACCAGGAACTCTCCTAACAACAACAACAACAACAAAGACCCGTAACCAGGAACTCTCCTAACAACAACAACAACAACAACAACAACAACAACAAAGACCCGTAACCAGGAACTCTCCTAACAACAACAACAAAGACCCGTAACCAGGAACTCTCCTAACAACAACAACAAAGACCCGTAACCAGGAACTCTCCTAACAACAACAACAACAAAGACCTGTAACCAGGAACTCTCCTAACAACAACAACAACAACAAAGACCTGTAACCAGGAACTCTCCTAACAACAACAACAACAAAGACCCGTAACCAGGAACTCTCCTAACAACAACAACAACAACAACAACAACAAAGACCTGTAACCAGGAACTCTCCTAACAACAACAACAAAGACCTGTAACCAGGAACTCTCCTAACAACAACAAAGACCTGTAACCAGGAACTCTCCTAACAACAACAACAACAACAAAGACCCGTAACTAGGAACTCTCCTAACAACAACAACAAAGACCTGTAACCAGGAACTCTCCTAACAACAACAACAACAACAACAAAGACCCGTAACCAGGAACTCTCCTAACAACAACAACAACAACAAAGACCTGTAACCAGGAACTCTCCTAACAACAACAACAACAAAGACCTGTAACCAGGAACTCTCCTAACAACAACAACAACAAAGACCCGTAACCAGGAACTCTCCTAACAACAACAACAACAACAACAAAGACCCGTAACCAGGAACTCTCCTAACAACAACAACAACAACAAAGACCCGTAACCAGGAACTCTCCTAACAACAACAACAAAGACCCGTAACCAGGAACTCTCCTAACAACAACAACAAAGACCCGTAACCAGGAACTCTCCTAACAACAACAACAACAAAGACCTGTAACCAGGAACTCTCCTAACAACAACAACAACAACAACAACAACAAAGACCTGTAACCAGGAACTCTCCTAACAACAACAACAACAAAGACCCGTAACCAGGAACTCTCCTAACAACAACAACAACAACAACAACAACAAAGACCTGTAACCAGGAACTCTCCTAACAACAACAACAAAGACCTGTAACCAGGAACTCTCCTAACAACAACAAAGACCTGTAACCAGGAACTCTCCTAACAACAACAACAACAACAACAAAGACCCGTAACTAGGAACTCTCCTAACAACAACAACAAAGACCTGTAACCAGGAACTCTCCTAACAACAACAACAACAACAACAAAGACCCGTAACCAGGAACTCTCCTAACAACAACAACAACAACAAAGACCTGTAACCAGGAACTCTCCTAACAACAACAACAACAAAGACCTGTAACCAGGAACTCTCCTAACAACAACAACAACAAAGACCCGTAACCAGGAACTCTCCTAACAACAACAACAACAACAAAGACCTGTAACCAGGAACTCTCCTAACAACAACAACAACAACAACAACAACCCGTAACTAGGAACTCTCCTAACAACAACAACAACAACAAAGACCCGTAACCAGGAACTCTCCTAACAACAACAACAAAGACCTGTAACCAGGAACTCTCCTAGCAACAACAACAAAGACCTGTAACCAGGAACTCTCCTAACAACAACAACAACAAAGACCCGTAACCAGGAACTCTCCTAACAACAACAACAAAGACCCGTAACCAGGAACTCTCCTAACAACAACAACAACAACAACAACAACGACTCGTAACCAGGAACTCTCCTAACAACAACAACAACAACAAAGACCCGTAACCAGGAACTCTCCTAACAACAACAACAACAAAGACCTGTAACCAGGAACTCTCCTAACAACAACAACAACAACAAAGACCTGTAACCAGGAACTCTCCTAACAACAACAACAACAACAACAACAACCCGTAACCAGGAACTCTCCTAACAACAACAACAACAAAGACCTGTAACCAGGAACTCTCCTAACAACAACAACAACAACAACAAAGACCTGTAACCAGGAACTCTCCTAACAACAACAACAACAACAAAGACCTGTATCCAGGAACTCTCCTAACAACAACAACAAAGACCTGTAACCAGGAACTCTCCTAACAACAACAACAACAACAACAACAAAGACCCGTAACCAGGAACTCTCCTAACAACAACAAAGACCCGTAACCAGGAACTCTCCTAACAACAACAACAACAACAACAACAACAACAAAGGCCAGTAACCAGGAACTGTCCTAACAACAACAACAACAACAAAGACCCGTAACCAGGAACTCTCCTAACAACAACAACAACAAAGACCCGTAACCAGGAACTCTCCTAACAACAACAACAACAACAACAAAGACCCGTAACCAGGAACTCCAACAACACGAGTTCCATTACAGCCTGTCTCCTGTCTCTTGTTTCCTGTCCCCTGGCTGCTCTCTCCTGGCTCCTGTTTCCTGTCTCCTAGCTTCTGGCTCCTGGCTGCTGTCTCCTGTCTCCTGTTTCCTGTTTCCTGTCCCCTGTCCCCTGGCTGCTGTCTCCTGCTTCCTGTCCCCTGGCTGCTGTCTCCTGGCTCCTGTTTCCTGTCTCTTGGCTCCTGTCTCCTAGCTCCTGTCTCCTAGCTTCTGGCTCCTGTTTCCTAGCTCCTGACTCCTAGCTCCTGACTCCTGTCTCCTGTTTCCTATCTCCTGGCTGCTGTCTCCTGGGACTCTAGTGGTGCATGTCCAACATGTCCTGTGTCCACTTCACAGAGGATACATCACTATAAGGCCCAGGTTTAAAATAGTAGTCTGTGCTTGATATGTAGAGGAAGTCCAGCAGCTGGGACGTCTTGTCTCCTGTCCTCAGTGAGGACAGACTGTGGAGCAGAGGAGAGGACACAGTCCCTGCTCACAGACTATGATGAGAGACACTTCATGTGGCTGGTTGTGATTGGTCCTGCAGACACTGGGAGCACTGGGCTTGTCTTGATGGTTTGGAGTGGCTGCATGTTGGAAACATCTAAAACATAGTCTTTTACTGTGAAAGTTCCACTAAGAGTGAAAACATTCTGACAGAAAGCTCCAGAAGCACAAGATGCATCCCGAGTCAGCTGCTGTGGACTTTAAGACGGGTGCAGTTCAAACAGCCGGCTGAAAGAAGCTGCTGCTGCGCTGACAGGAAGCATCCGTCCAGAGAGTGGACGCAGCTCAGACACCTTTCAGACGTGCTCAGGACCAAGCTTGGACTCTTTTTATTTACACACATGAAGTCACATGTGACAGATGAGCACTGGCTGTTTCAAAGACGTGACAAGTTTTCATCTCAGTCAGTCAACGCTTAACTGGGAGGTGGAGGGTTCGATCCCCAGCTCCTGCAGCTACCCATGTGTCCTTGGGTGAGACATTGCTAACACTGCTCTGTTGGCGGTGTGCAGATAAATACTGAGAGACTCTTTGTTGGACACTAACCATCCATCATTTTCTGTTCACTGCTCCGAGCTGTTAAAGTCCGGAGGTAAAACAAACAAACACGAAAGCACGATACATTGAAATGATTAGCTTGATTGCGGCTAATCTTAACAACGCTAACATCGGCCACCTTTGGTCCTCCTCACAGCTTCATGTCAGAGAAGTGTCTTTACACAACTGTATGTCCATGCTGCACTGATGCACTCTGACACACACACACACACACACACACACACACACACACACACACACACACACACACACACACACACACAGAACACCTTCATGTGCACGCGCTCCTGCACCATGAACTGCACCGTGCTGAGGCACCCGGGCCGAGGACGCGTCAAACAAAGTGTGCTGACTGATGATTCAGCCCTCCCTCCTCTCCATGCATGAAATAATATTCATTAACATGAAGCTGTCTGTATATCATGTAACCGTGCCGACGCTTTCCTCTCCATGCTCGTCTGCCCCAAGTGTTTCCATCACGGGAACAGTTGGCTCCTCCCCTTCCTGAGAGGAGTCGGACTCCCTCACAGAGAGCAGAGCAGAGCACACAATGCACATCTGTGTGATGAGTTTCTAAAGCAGGCTGCATGAAGCTGCCGCTCGCTCGCCCCTCTCCCTCTCCCTCTCCTCTGCAGCGGTTAATTTAAGGAGCTCATGATGGGAGTGAATCCATTAGAGAGAGTGTGATTTAAATCACTCCCTCGTGATGTCACACACACACACACACTAAACTTGTTCATTCCGTGTGTGTGTGTGTGTGTGTGTGTGTGTGTGTGTGTGTGTGTGTGTGTGTGTGTGTGAGTGTGTGAGTGTGTGAGTGTGTGAGTGTGTGAGTGTGTGAGTGAGTGAGTGAGTGAGTGAGTGAGTGAGTGACAGGAGGACTTGGTGTGGGCGGTGGGTTCCAGACAGAATAGTTCCTGGAGACACTAAGAAAGGTTTACGAGCGTGTTCTTCACGTTGTGACGTAGCTCAGTGTTCGCGCTGGAGCTGAGATGACTTCACCAAGTGCTGATTCAACGAGAACATCCTGATGATGCATCTGTGAGTGGGCGGGGTTTCCATCTCTGCTGGTGGATCTCGTGTGACTGTCTTTTTACGAGTCAGCCAATCAGAATTTAAAGGACTCGTCTGTGAACATCCCTGAGACGTCACTCGGACGTCTTCCTGCCAACCTTGTGCTAAAAGGTGTGAATGCAGCGGGTCACAGTGGGGAACAGTCGACTGCTTGATGATGTCATCGTTCACCTTCATCATGGGCATTAAAGCAGCTCTGTACGTCACTGGTTCCTCCTGATGACCTTCCACTGGAGGGTTTATGGCTGACAGAGGGAGGGGGGAGGAGCCCGCCCCTCTGCTGGTCCTGTTGACCCTCACAGGTCCAACAGTTGGTCAGAGACTCGGGCTGCGTGTCGCTGCTCGTCTTTAAACGCTCACTGACCAATCAGAAAGCAGACGCAAAACTAACGTCTCACATCTCATTCCAGTTTACTTTGCATGGCTGTTTTTACGGCCGTCGTCCCACCCCCCTGCATCATTGATTGACCAATCAGACGAAGCCCCAGCTCGCCGTCAACATCCTTCACGTCGACTGCTGTCCTGCGTTTGTAGTGAGCAGAGAGGCTGAGCTGGGAGACAACGCTCCTCTCACGCCTTTTTAAAATCCCAGTTTTTTGTTCTTTTGTACGCAAACTAGGTTTTATGTGAGTGAAAAGCTGGCCTTTGTTTTTCAGACGCTCAGTTTGAGGTGTTTATGTGCAGACGGGGAGAGCAGCGTTTTGAGGCGGGTGGACTTGGCGTGCGTTCTCCTGTGGACTGTGGAGCGTTTGTTTCTTCATATAACATGCAGAACTTTTGAGTTAGTAAAGGTGGTCAGGTGTTTACGTTTGATACACAGCTGGGAGCCAATCACAGAGCAGCTATTGACCATCACCCAAACTTTCTGGAAGAATCTTTATGAATCTAACTTCTCCTTCCTCAGATTGACTGCACAACCATTATCAAGTAAAGTGTTGGATGTTTGATGTTTGGCACACACACACACACACACACACAGACACACACAGACACACCCTTCTCTCTCATTATGCTATTTTTTTCCTCCCTCTCTCTCTCTCTCTCTCTCTCTCTCTCTCTCTCTCTCTCTCTCTCTCTCTCTCTCTCTCTCTCTCTCTGGTCTGACCAGCTGGGTGGAAAGAATCACTTGTTTATCCCTCCTGCTGTCTGTCAGGGGCTTTTAGCTTTGCTGTTGCATAGCAACTGCAGCAGCAGAGGCTGGCATCGGCTGCTCAGTGTGTGTATGTGTTGCTGCGTGTGTGTGTCAGACAGAGAGAGAGTCCAGGCTGTAGACAGACACGTGCCGCCCTCACCGCTCCCTCACATCCTGAGTGGCTGCCAGCCTTTGTGTGTCGAGATCACACACACACACGCACCTGAGTATTGTAATGTTCAGACAAACACACAGGTACACACTCCAGAGCTGCTGGTCGCACCTCTCATTGACTGCTGAACATTTTTGTCTTCAATGAACTGTTGGGTCCCCGTCTCTTCATTCAAAACACAAACATGTTTCACGAGGCGGACTTCTGTTCTTTTCAAATATGAATCTTTCCTAAAAGAGGTCACACATTCTCCTCCTCTTTAACAAGTTTACATAATTCTCTGAGCTCCTCAAAACATGTCTATAAACCCCTCTATTTCAGCCCTGCTCAGAACAGGCTGTTTCTGTGTCTGTAGCTTTAAATATGTAAATGAGCTGTGTCTGACCACGCCCCCTCTCTTTCTGTAAAGTGGAGCAGGCAGACGACAGAGAGGATGGACTTTTCTCATCATTGGAGGGTTTGTAGACAGAAAAACTGGTGAAGAGGATTTTAAATAATATTTGACCTTTTATGGTTTGTTCTGGACCTTTCCATGAGCGGTTGATGATTGTTGACATTTTCGAGTCTTTTCTCTCTGCTGATTTATATCTTATGTGTAAGAAGAAGTTTACAACAACTGTCGTCCTGCTCCCTTTGAATAGTGAATTGAATGATAAGAATGATAAGAATGGGATCTGTTGAAGTGTGTTGTTGCTCATATTCATGTCAGCCTGTTACATAAGCAGTTTAGAGCTTCATCTCCAAGGACGCCTGACACACATTTCTATTCCTTTCATCTCAAACACGTCTTCCACCGTCCAGCTTCTGCTGTGTCTTCACCACACCTCATCTTTATCGTCCTCATCCTCACACACACACACACACACACACACACACACACACACACACACACACACACACACACACACACAGAGTCGGATGCATCCATGTGCAGAGATGCTGGGAGTGTTTCTTCCTCTGTTGGAAGCTTCACTTCAGGTCCGGTGACCTCAACAATCATGGCAGACAGCATCTGTCACACCAGAGCATGCAGACTTGGCAAGCTGTGTGTGTGTGTGTGTGTGTGAGTGTGAGTGTGAGTGTTGGAGGAACAGTGTCAGAACCCTTCTTCCCTCTCCTGTCAGTGGAGGAGGCAGACTCCACACAGCTCGCCCTCATCGGTGAAGATAAGTGGACTCTTGTGCGAGCCTCAGCGCCCTCATTCTCAGTTCCCCCTGCTGTTGTTATTATCCCTCATGTAGCCGGATTAATCACAGCGTCGGCTCCTGCAGCGGCGTGCAGATAGAAGCGGGATGATGGGGGATGAATGGGAGCGCGTTGTCTGCAGCACAGCTCACCTCAGATGACTCTCAGCATCAGCAGCGAGCGAGCGTACACGTCTGTCTGCGGGCAACGATGCTACTTCCCCCCCCCCCCCCCTCTCTTATAAATACTGTATCTCTCCCTCTCTGACCTCACATCGCTCCTCCCACAATGCTCCTCTCTGTGTCTGCGGAGTCATTCAGCTCATGTGCTGCGTGTAAATCATGACGGCCTCCTTTGATGTATCCGTGTCGCACTCATCCGTCAGCGTGAGCGAGCGCCTCACAGACCTGAGGAGGAGGAGAAGTCCCATCTGCTGCTCAGCTCCTGTGTTTCTGAAGGACTCTCTCAATGCATGCTGGGAGACTGAGTTCTGTCTGTGTGTGTCCTGATTTGGTGATACCTGACCATCGTCTTTGGTTTTGGTGGAACGAGCCGCGCTCCACAGGTGAGATTTGAACCCGGGGTGTAGCCTCTGTACATGTACGGACATGTTACTCACCACTAGGCCACCGGTGCCCGACAGAATAAGTCTTCTAGGTTGACTTTATTGTGAAGCCTGTTCTTCTGTCAGTGCGTCACTGGAAGGTTCATCACGTCCTTTAAATAACAACATAGAGTCCATGCACTCAGTCAGCGTGTCGGCCATGTTTGAAGGTGAGGACGTTCTGAAGACAGGAAGGTGAAACGGGATCGTGTGGTCTGATCACATCAGTCTGCATCCGTTGGAATTCTTGGCTGGGGCGGGGGGGTCGCTGGAGGAGTGGCGGCTTCAGAACAGTGGAGGTGTGGCCAAACTGAAGGTCCAGTTTTGGTTTTGTGCTGGCGGGCCACGTCTCCATGATTCTGTTAACACGGTGAAGGGTCCTGACATGTTTGCACTCGGTGTGACGGTTGTTGCCGTGACGAGCTCTGTGTTGTAGCGATGCTTTAAATGTCTCTGCTTGGCTGTCTTTGTGTTGCAGGTCAGAAGACGTGTCTCCACCTGCACGGCGTCTTCCCTTACATCTACATCCCATACGATGGCTACAGCCAGCAGCCGGAGCGCCACCTGCGGCAGGTGGCCTTCAGCATCGACAGGGCCCTTAATGTCGCCATGGGAAACCCCGCCTCCAACACCCAGCACGTTTTCAAAGTGGTGCTTGTGTCCGGCATGTAAGTACCTCCGTCAGCTCCCACGGCTGTGTGAGAGTCCACCGCCTAACGACTGATCACTGCTCTCCTCCCTCTTGTCTCGCAGGCCGTTCTACGGCTACCACGCCAAGGAGAAGCACTTCATGAAGATCTATCTGTACAATCCTCAGATGGTCAAAAGGTACGCACTTACTGCAGATCGATTCAGACGAGCGCGAGCAGGGCTCCTCCCCAGCTGCACTCTGTCTGATGTAACTGAGAGGCAGACTGCGTGCGCATGACTCCGCCAGCTCGCTAAACGCAAATCGATTGTGTGTGTGTGTGTGTGTGCGTGCGTGCGTGTGTGTACACGCTTAGGAGCGCACAGGAAGATAGAGCATTATTGGACAGGGCGATCAGCGTCAGACGGAGCGGTCCACAGAAGAAGGAATGAGATAAATGTCCGGAGTCCGAGTGCAAACAGGGACGACAGAGAGCGAATGATAAACGAGGAGGAGACGTGCGAGTGCGTCCACCTCCCCTCGCCCTTCTCGTCTCTGATCTGACCTTCACAGGGGAAACATGACGGGAGCTTCCCCTCATGAGTCTTCAGTTCAAACGTTCAGCCTCCCTGATTAAAAACAATTCCACGCTGCGTTTACGTTTCCTGTCCATCAGGAGAGCCCCGCCCCTCTCCTGTCTGTCAGAGTCGGTCCCCCGCTGTGAGGAGAACATCCGGAGCGTTCCTCCTGAACATTTCCCGGCACATGCACATGGTGTGATAACGGCGCGGCACACACTTTTCATCATCAGGCCTCCAAAGTCATCTGAGGCCTGATGATCTGAAGGCTTCAGGCTGAAATGTGTCTGCGTGTGCTTCTTTTCCTGCGGTCCAAAGATGACCTCACACATTGTCCCGCCGTGTGAGCCGTGTGAAGACGAAGGAAGTCATAAATATCAGACATGTTCTGTATTTACGATTAGACAGCCTGTTGTGTCCGGAGAACACAGAGGACGGCCGAATGTCTCCAAGCGAGCCGACTGAAGTAGTAAATCTCAGCTGACGTAACCATGACGACGGGAGCAAATGAAATCAGTTGGTTGTTCAGTGAGGAGGACTCACAGTAACTTGTGTTTGTTGCAGGGTGTGTGAGCTGCTACAGAGCGGAGCAGTGATGAACAAGAGTTACCAGCCCCACGAGGGCCACATCCCCTACCTGCTGCAGCTCTTCATCGACTACAACCTGTACGGCATGAACCTGCTCAACATGGCCGCCGTCAAGTTCCGCAGGAGCCGCAAAACAGGTGTGTGTGTGTGTGTGTGTGTGTGTGTGCGCATTAAAACACAACGTTTCCAGCACAGACTGGGACAAGAATATCAGGGCGTCACAGAATCAACATAAATGTACGAAGGCGTGATGGAGGCGGAGCTTAGTGACGACACTGTAGTGGCTCTGCTGCACGCCGCGGTCACGTCCAGGTTTGGCGAGGCCAGCTGTCCTGACTTTGGTTAAGTGGTGTTGCGCACAGGCTGGAGTCTAATCTGAACTGTCACCTCCTCGTTTTATTAACCACATCTGTCAGGTCCAGTTTGGCCGCTTGCTGTATTTTCCATTTTAAAGGCCAACATTTTTTTTAAAAAATCCAGTAAAAGCGGAGCGTCAGAAAGCCTTCACAGAAACAAGCTGAAGCAGGAGGGAGGAGATGAATCTGTGTCTCTCAGCCCAGCAGACCTGCAGGATCTGCCTCTGAGTCAGATCCAGACTCATTATCAGCAGCGCCTGTCCCAACGCCGTCTTTGGCTAACATTAGCAAACCTCGACCCAGACTCGTAGAAATACGAGGTGAACTTAATGAGTGAGCTGCTTCATTGCACACAGAGGAAATTAAAGCCAAAATAAGTCTGATCCCTGAGATGTTTGTTTTTGAGCAGAGATGTAGCAGCGTGTAGAGTCAGAAATCAGAGAGAGAGAGGGAGCCACTCGTCGGGTACGAACCCGGGCTGCCCTCTGTTTAGGAGCAAAGTGATGACGACTGATCTGTGCTTCATCAAATCCATTTTCCCTCATTTCTTTTATCTGGTCGTCTGTTTACATACGCCCAGCTGTTGTTTGCTGTGCTCAGGTGGTTTTAGGCTACGACGCGTCTCTGTGTGTTCGGCCCCTCGAGTGTGTGCTTCCTTCTTGAGTGGTGGGCACTCAGAGTTTGTGACTTCAGACGGTCGGCTCCTCAGATCCCGGGTGAATCTGACCCTCAACAAACCCAACTTCACTTCCTCCTCATGGAGACTTAAACCCTCGATTCCCCACTCTGTTTGATCCCAGCTTAGTCCACACACACACGCACACACACGCACTGAGCATTAACCATTCAGGACAGGAAATTCTTCTCTCGATTTTAATAAAGTTCTTTTTGTAAAATCCTCACGCTTGACTCTCCTCCGACAAAAGCAGCGCTGCCTCGTTTGATCCACCTCTACCCTGATGCAATCAGCAGAAAGAGGGCTCCCGTTTCCCCAACAACAAAGACACTCAAACACCCCAATAATGGCTACACCTGTTTACATGTCCTTCTCCCCTCCAGCTTACACTTGAAAGCCAGTTCTTAATCTGGGATCAAGCGGGGGACGATAAAAGGGGCTGGACTGGTTAAAGAGGCCGCTTTAAGATGAAAAGAAACCTGACCGCAGCTTCACGTCTCATCCTTCACCTCAAAACAATAAGCAGGCTGCTCCTTAACTGCACCACGCAAACCCATCACTCTCTCCTTCTCAAACGTTCTTTTCTTCTCACCAGGAAGTGCAGACATAAATGTTTTTTAATGTGTTTTTTCAGAAGACGCTGCAGCGGCCCGAGACAAGCCGACTCCCAGCAGTCCCTGCACCGCCAAGCTCAATGACAGCACCCTGGGGGGCACGTGTGTCCGCTGGGAGGAGAACGCCATACCTTGGTGGGTGTCACCCGCTCAGCGATCAGTGATCCTCTCAGTCATGTTTGAACACTCTCAGTGCCACCTCTCTTTGTCTTTAATCAATGAAACACTTTACATTTCAGAAGAAGAAGACGCCATGGTTATTAGATTTACAATTCACTTTCAAATCATTTAATTGAGTAATCAGTAGGTTTGGGACTTTAACGCGTTTATTACGATTAATTAATTACAAGAAAAATAATGCGTCAAATTTTCTTAACTCATTTAATCACAGTTTGCCTCATAAACAGCTCGGAACTGTTTGTCATTGCTATGCGCTAGCTCCGTGCTAGCATTATGCTAGCTCCGTGCTAGCTTTATTCTAGCTCCGTGCTAGCTTTAGTCTAGCTCCGTGCTAGCTTTAGTCTAGCTCTGCGCTAGCTCCGCTCTAGCTTCGCCACAAGTACAAACGAGGCGTTTGCTGCGAAAAGTCGACCAAATGACTGTCTTCAGGACCAAAATTAGTAATTCAACATCTGATAAATTTGGAAATTCACTCGCTAAAATGGTTGCTCTGGACAGTAGACCACTATTAGTGGTAGAAGATAAGGGGTTAGAAATTGTGCTACAGATAGCAACGTGTGATCCAACTTTCCAGCTGCTGTGCAGAAAAAAACTATTTCAAACAAGATCCAACAGCTTTATGAAACTGAGAAGCAAATAACACTGCATGCATTGTATTCATTCATCCACTAAATCCATTTAGATTGAGAAGTGTTGCTCTTTAGGGCAAATGTTGTAATGCTCTTAAAATGTCATTAATTTCGATTAACTAATTAGAAAGCCTTCAGTTAATTAGTTAAAATATTTTAATCAAGTCCCACCCCTAATAATGAGATACATCCCGTTGTAGTTTGTTTATCAGGATTTCTTTTGTCAGTCAACACTTGAAACGTCCTTATTCCACCAACACAGAATATGACTTTAGGTTTTGTTCTCTTCTTGATTAATAACACTTCAAACCTGTTTGCACGCGTCTCGGGCAGATTTGTTCAGGCTGAAGTCAGAACGCAGCAGGAGGAGTTCAGTGCTCGCTGCGTAGTCAATACACAACCTGCACGACCTCCGTTAACCAGACGTCAGCTTGATGGCTCCAAAAGTTACTGTCAACCAAAAACTCTGCCTCTTGAATCCTTTTCATGTCTCCCTGGTTGTGTTGTGTGTGTGTGTGTGTGTGTGTGCCTGCAGCTCTCTGGTCCTGGGTGAAGTGGAGAAGCAGAGCACGTGTGAGCTGGAGGTCGATGCTGTCGCCGTAGACGTCCTCAACCGGCTGGAAATCGAAAGTAAGTACGTCCAGTCCCCCACCTGTCTGTCCCAGGAATACAGCTCGCTCTGGGTGCTGCAGGAATGAGACAGAGAATCGTGGCTTTGGAAGGAGCTGCGTCTTTGTTTAATGTTTTCAGTGAGTAGAGAGCGTTTACAGTAACAGGCCGCAGGTATTCTCCTCCTGCAGAGCGTGTAGCCACATCCTCTTTGCTCCGTGTCTGATTGGTAAATAAACTGTAACAGAGCAGTGTCGCTCATACAGGGGCCGCCGTCAACGGACGGTTGTCATAGAAACAGGACGTGCAGCGCTTTTTTTCTAAGCATACAAATGCTTCATGCTAGAGCGCACAGCCAGCCCAAAGAAAGCTCTTTTAGTGGACACACAGCGTGTTTAATAGTCAGATATTCATCTGTCCTTAGGTGCTGTCTCTGCCCTTATAAGGCTCTGCTCCTAAACTTCTGCCTGTCCAAACACACGATCACAGAGTGGCTGTGCTCGTCTATGATGGGACAGTTTAATGCTGGTATAACAGTCCAACCTTCCTCCCCCTGTAGTCACACCTGAGTCTGCTGCAGCTTTGAAAGTGGCCTGCAGTTCACACGAGACCTCAGGTCACTGAGGTGGAGCCCCTCATGCTCAAGTTTGAGTTTGTTTGGTCAACACTGTACAGGACCTTCTGATCTCCAGAGTGAGGAGAGGATCGGAGAGGCCGCTCCCAAACAGCGGCGCTCGTGTTGTGACTCATACTTTCCCATCTGCTGTGTAGGGTATAAAAACAGCACTAGTGGAAATAGAACCACAGCATGTGTGGTAAGAATCTGATGGTGAGGCCGTGCGCCGCCGTGTTTGTCTCTGTTATGATCCACATAAAGAATCAAAGGAATCTTTGTTGCACATGAAAAAAGACTCAGTGATAATAAATGATGAAGTCAGCTGATGCCGTGTGCCGTGACTCTCCTCTGTGTCCAGATCAGATCGGCAGGAACCCCGGCCTGCAGGCCATCTGGGAGGACGAGAAGCAGAGGAGGAGAGACAAGAACCAGGCGTCCCAGATAGAAACCCCAGAGTCACAAGGTGAGGACGTCCACAGTGAGAACTCTGTTTATGGCTCTTCCTTTAGTAAGCACTCATTTATCTCCTGACTTCCCCGGGCTCCACGCTTCATACTGAGAAGATAATCTTTATTTAAATCTTTTTAACAAACACCAAAGGACACTTTAGTCATGACGTTTTCCCCCCTCATCAGAAAAATCTTTTCCACAAGAGTCATTGTCAGTGTCTCCCCTCCCTCTAATTGTCTATACAGCGCCAGATGAGAACAGGACAGCTGTCATTCAAACAAACACCAAGATGGCCCAGAATCCTTTTTAATGGAAAATCGCTCTGACTCTGCCGAGCTTTCACAACACTGAAACAGAATGTGAATTCATAAAGTCGTGTTGAAGGCGGAGCTTAGTTGGGGTGAAAAAAGCAGTCTGAAAAGGGTTAATGATGTGCAACTGATTACACAAGAGAAATGTCATGGAAACAAAAGCCCTGTTTCCACACGGCAGTCCGGTACGGATCGGTACGGTTTGGTTCGATTAAGCCTAATCCCGTTTGCGTTTCCACAGCCACCCGTGCCCTATTTGGTAGGCGGCGTGTAAGCCGGATGATGATTGCCGCTATGTAAATATCATCATATGATAGCAGCTAACCGCTAACAGCTAACAGCTAACTAATAAATTCAACAAAGGAGAAAAACGCTACACAAACAAAACCAACGCTGGAGACATCCAGCAGTTTATCTCCTCTGTCACTGTCATGTGACTCTTTATTACAAGAACTCAATCCAGCTTTGTTTCAGAGAAGGCTGTGAGCGGCGAGGAGAAATACAGACGTAAACAATCAGCTGTGTTACAGTCAATGGTTTAAACATTTGTTTGTTTGCCGACGTAACACGGGAAGTGACGATTCTTTCAACCAATCAGCGGACTGAAGTGTTTAGCTCCACTTTTTCTGATCAGCTCGATATTCTTGGCACCCCAACAGAAGGGTCCCAAAAAGTGGGACGGTACAAATCGGTTATTTGGGAATCTTTCCCGGGATTAGTCTATGGAAATGCCGTAAAATGTGCACCGTACCGAGACGAACCGCTCGGTGGAAACGGGGCTAAAGTGATGGACGATCACATCTCATCTGCTGTGTCGGTCGTCACTACTCGTTTGCTTCCACCTGTCGAGCCCTGCTTGCAGACACTCAGGGATCCCAGGTCTGAGAGGTCTAAAGAGATTTCCCTTTGAATCACTGAAACTTTCCAAACGTGTCAGTTCTTTCAGCTTTGCTGTGTTTAACTTCATCTAGTCCTGTTTTATTGTTTTCATTCAGACTCTAAAAAAGACAAACACCCTTAACCCTGATTACTGACCAAAATGTTTCCATCAGAGCGAAGAATGTGACGCGTGGAAAAAGTCTTTCATTCAGACCGACAGTTCTTTATTCAAAAAGTCTGTGTGATGTTTTTACAGATCGAGGGAGTGTCACCCCAACCGAGAGCGAGCAAATCTTCATGAGGAGATTCAAGGAGATTCTGAAGGAGAACGAGTTTGACGTGTAAGTCCTGCGTCTTTCCTTTTGATCTACGGTCGGCTTGACAGTTTGGGGCGGGAGTGACGGGACTGGGCAGATGTTTCAGGACGTACTAAATCTGAAAGTCATCAGCGGACAATGGTTTTGTTTCCCCCCCGAGGAAGGCCTGACACAGCTGGCAGACACGGTGTTTAAATAAGAGCACATGATGCAGCCAGGCACACGAAGAAGAAGCACTCAGTTTCTCACTTCTGTTGGTCATTACGTCAAAGAGGTATGAAGATGTTGGATGTCCTCAGTTCACCCCACGTCTGCATGCCTCATGTCAGTAACTTTCTGCTCTCATATCTGACAAACTGAGGGGCGTCTAAAACCACAGTGTGTGTGTGTGTGTGTGTGTGTGTGTGTGTGGGGGGGGGCTGGTGCAAACAAATCCAGAGCATTCAGGAGCAGAATCTAAAGTTAGAAGGAGGACATACTGACTGCACTTCAACATGTTTCATTAAAGTCTGAACAGAGAGTGAGCTCACTTAGCACAATTAGCAGTGGGGAGTAAACAAGTCATAAATCATGTTTTCCTGTTTGCTAATGTGAATGTAAAGCTCTGAGACATGGAGGGTTTAAGACATAGGAAGCAAGGACGGAGAAAGTGAAACAAAAACAGATGTTGGGGGGGGGGGCTAGTGAAGGAAAAATTCCCCTCCCTTCCTCACCCTCTTCCTCCTACTCCCACGATGTACAGGCAGAAAGTATTTCCTGTTATAAATAAAAGTACAGTCAGCTCGGCAGCCGTGTATTAAATCCAGATGGCTCCTATTCACAATGTGAGACAGGAGCGGAGGGGAGGAAGAGTGGTGGGTGAGCCTTCCTCCGTCCCCCCTCCACAGTCTCTCACTGCCTGTGTGGCTGCTTTCTTTTTACTCTGATGTGCACAATGCTGATTCTCAAGGAGCCGCTCAGTGCTCAAGGCTTTGTTGGGATTTTCTCTTTTTTGAACAGTCTTCCCTACCTTCACAGAAACATCTTCAGTACTATTTATAAACACACTGATTCTTTTAACCCTCTACGCCATGGCTCACATGAAACCTGGGGAAGGGGGGGTGGGGCACAATACGTGCATTTTGAAGAAGGTTCTGTGGTTGATTAGGTTCGCAATAATGAAGTTTGTTTTCACACAGTTTATGATCACCATCCTGCTTGACACGTTAAAACAGACATTCACTAGTAGTCATGGTAGTTAGCGCTTCAGCATGGCATGTTTCCTTAAAGGTCACATGTTATCCTCCTCTTCATCCAGTCTAAATCAGTCTCAGAGCTCCTCTTCAACATGTGTGTGAAGCGTCTCGTTGTAAATCTACACTGATCCTGTATTTGATCATGTCTATAAACCCCTCTATTTCAGCCCTGATCAGAACAGGCTGTTTCTGTGTCTGTAGCTTTAAATATGTAAATGAGCTGTGTCTGACCACGCCCCCTCTCTGGAAGGACTCGGGTGTACTATTGTTCACGGTGAGAAGGCAGACTCAGAGGGCAGAACAAACACCCACCTGGGGGAGGGCCTACTGCCCTTTGTGATGTCACAAAGGGAAAATCTCCAAACGGCCTGTTTGAGCACACATTTTCTGAAAAGTTGAGCAGACAACTTTTCTGCTCAGGTTAAACAATCAAGGCAGCTCCTGGAGAAGGAGATGACAGTAACCAAGCTGAAGCAAGCATGAACATGTTTTTGTGAAATATCCTTCCTTGGACGTCGTTGATCAATGTGAATAAACTAAACTTCGGTTATCATCTTTCATTTCATCGAGTAATGAAAGGTGGATATTTACTTTTTCAGTCAGAGGTTCCTTTTATGTAGGGCTGGTTGTTTCTTTGTTTGACACCTACACATGTAAAATATCCTGATCACATGATTAAAAAAAAAAAAAGATTGCAGAAATTCATCCAGGTGTCCCATAGATGTATCATTTCTTTTAGAAATATCTCCTGTGGTACTCGGATCCCCCTCGGAATCAATCATCAACAAACCTAACGAGCGTGTCTCTGGACTGGGCGAGGAAGCCCGAGTTCCCGGAGAGAACCCACACATGCAAACTCCACACAGAGGGGCTTCTTTCCAACAGACTCCTCCTATTTTACCGCACTCAGACTCCCCTTCCGCCAGGGGGGCGTGGCAATGTGTTAATCGCTGCAGTAATCTCCCGACGCCTGCCAGCCTCCCTCTCTCCCTCGTCGCCTCTAAAGTCGTTAAGATAGCAGACTAATTAAGAGACAGTCAGACGGCGGCACGTGCTCGCTGACTCTCCGGAGGCCTTTTCCTTCCACGGCTCAACAGAGCAAAGTCTCAAAACGACTTCCAGGCTGCCGGAAAATCTCGCTCACTGTCAAACCAACATCAGAGGCTGGAGAGGCAGCTGGATGATTACTGAGTGAAGGCATAAAAATAACCCACTGAGTTCATATATTTCTACATAGTTTTTGGCTTTTAGGAAAACTGGAAACCAATCCAGAATGAACAGGCTGACTTAACTGACTTAACCCTAAAGACGGGAAAACCTTCAGCTAATTTAAGTTTTAAAATGACTAAAAGTAAGTATGTGTATAAAACCTTTGGCTCATTTCATCACACACTGTGGTCTTCTTTTGAAGTTTCTATATCACTGCAGTGATGCTTTACAGGGTCATGTGATGAATTAACAGTAAGGAGCTACAGATGCTCACAGCTGTTTGTACTACTTACAAAATCCACAACAGTGAACTTATTCTTTAAAGAACCAATCAGTAAGATATCTACTGACTGAAATGATGACGCTCTCTTCCTCTGTGATCAGACATGAAGGAAACATGCTGTGTTGAAGTTCTTCTCTTCAACAATCCAGCAGTCAGTATGTCCTCCTTCTAACTTTAGATTCTGATCCTGAATGCTCTGGATTTGTTTGGACCAGAGAAGGTAGACGGTTTTAAGGCCCCCCACACGGCCGTTTTGGACGCCCCTCAGTTTGTCAGATATGAGAGCAGTTATCAGGTCAGCAGGTGTTGCAGCGATGGAAGTGAGCAGTGGAACTGCTTCAGATAGAAGTGATTGTACCCGAGCTAAAAAGCCTCTGCATGTTTCTAATAAGCTCCAGCAGCAGAAAGCTGCTCAAACTAGGATCAATGTTGGAGATGATTTTAAAAATGGAGAGAGGTTAGAACACAGAAAGGTTTACAGAGCGATGCAGAGCTGGCTAAACACTGAAGCTACAGTGTCCACCACATGGTGACCTGTGTGAGCCTCCACTCTAGAGAGGAGGAGGGAGACAGCTCTCTGTGATGTTTAGAGTTTATACTGCAGTACCCATTTTAACCACTGGGTGTCAGAGCTACATACTGCTCCTTTAACATGGTCCAGGTCTAATAACTGATGGAGCGGGCAGACGTATTCATGGTTGATGTTGAAGAGGCGGAGCTGTAGGGCGGAGGCGGAGGAAGTGAAGTGTGTCTACACCGTGAGGATCGGTCCAGTATTCAGCACCTGTGTGTCTCCGGTCTGGTTTCTTTTATCGTCTCCCAACATCAGCACAGCCTCTCTGAGCGATGGTTCAGAATCTGTGCAGCTTCACACAGCAGTCCTTTTACCATGTCTTTGAATTAACAGGCGGGTGGATACAAAACCTGTTCAAGGCATTTTGTTTTTGATAGTCCGGCACATAGTTGGAAGTAAACCTGCAACCTCCAGGGCTCACGGCTCAAATCCTCAACCCTGTCCCGATGAATCAGAGCGAGAAATAAAACACATTTCCAGGTTTGGATAAGCACCTATTTTCTTCTTCTTCTTCTTCTTCTTCTTCTGATGGCTTCTGTGAAATTTGTTCCACTATCGAGTGACGACCGCCCGGCTGCTCTACATTTCAATATTTCAGAGTCACTAAGTGGTGGGTTGCTAGGCGATGAAGCCGGGCAGCATGGGTGAGGGAGCGTGATGGGCAGCTTGTTGCTCTGAGCGATCTGGAGGGAAACATAGCCAAAGTTGGCCGCCTGCCAATTTTCCATTCATATTCCCTCTGCTACACACACGCACACACGCACACACACACACACACGAGCCAGACTAAAGCCTCTCTCCACACACACGTGAAGCCGCCCACACACACAGTGTAAACGGAGCTCTTCCCCTGATTGAGACCCGCAGTAAAGAGACGCTAATGAAACTCGACTGCAGGAGGGCAGATACCAGAAGGTCCTCTGCTTTCTCATTCAGGTAAATGCCAAGCTCACAGCGCTGGCTGCTCGCGCTCATGTCAGAAGGGAAAACGTCTCCATAAGCTTCCTGCAGATGTGAGTCCATGGATAAACAACGCTTGGATTTGATCTGTAAGCTCTGATTTTGTTTGAATTGATTATTTTTCTGTCTGAGAATACGAAACCTTCGGTGATCGATCGGCCGACGATGAAACATTCTGCAGCTTAATTTAGATAAATAACGACGTAGGAACCAGCTCCCGATGTTCATCGATATCAGGAAGAGAAAAAATTTGATCGATCTTCAACCTTTATATATCTATATATATATATATATATACACACATATATACATATATATATATATATATATATATACACACATATATATATATATATATATATATATATAGATATAGATAGATGCACATATTGTGTTGATTTCTCAAACTTCTGGTAACTGCGCATGTCGGAGCATCACCGCTTGATGATGATTGTTGAAATTCATACAGCGCCCTCTGCTGGTGAAAGAGAACTGCTGGTGTAAAACTAGAAACTCAAACTAACTGGCTGATGATTAAATCTAGAAATATCTGCGATGACTTCAGGCAGAACCTCGAACCGACCTGATCGGGCCCATGTAGATTATTTAGATTATTTCCATCTGCGACACGGAAGCACTGTCTGTCGTTTGGACACATTTTGTCTTCATTGAAGACGACGGTGAACAAAGAGAAGTCGGATGTCAACACTGCAGAAAAACTGTTTGCAAGAAATGCAAGTTCATCATTTTCATCACTTTAGTTCATTTTCTACTTTAAAACTGAAATGTGCCGCTTTTATTTCAGTTTGAAATAAAACAGTTGATCAGACATCATATTAAAACGTGTCCCAGCTTTCAGAGTGGAGCATGTTTACAGCAGAGAGCATGGCAGTGAGCTATCAGGGCAAAAATCAACAATTAATAATCGCTCATGAGTCGTCACCAAGGTCACATGTTTAGTGTTTATCAGCGTCTCATAAATAAATTATAGAACGGGTTAAACCTGCTGGCACCGGGTACTTCAATGTTTGTTTTTCCCAGCATCCTCTTATGTTTCCAAACATGCAGAAGGTCTCAGAAGTCTGATTGATGCATGCTGATCAAACCGTGTGTCTTTGTGTTTGCCTGCTCAGGACTCAGAGTCTGTCTGCTGGAGAAGGGGACGATCAGGAGGACTTCCTGGGGGATCTCAGTCTTCACTCTGACCTCCTGACCTCTGAGGGTCTGCCGTGTACGCTGGCTAACGCTGTGGAGGCGCACAGGGACTCGCAGCTCGGTGAGGATCAACTTTAAATGCGTGCAGCGGGAGCTGAAGTCTGTTTGAGATGTTAACACGTCTTCAGTCTTTGTTTCTTTGTTTGTAGCAGAGGGAGAAATGCTGCGGCTCTCATTCATGTTTCCACTTTCTTCCCTTTGTTTTCACGTATGGATCACACTGCATTTGTTTTCCGCCTCTTTTAAATGTTGCCGCTCCGCTCACTGTGCGGTCGGCTGGACATGGAACTGTTAAAACGATGTTTGTTGTCTTGGCTCCAGCTGAGTCCGGGGTTCACAGTGTGGCACTCTGTGATTAGCATTAGCCTAATCTGCTGGCACGCTGTCTGCCAAGTCCCACACCGGAGCAACGTAGCTGCCAGGGACAGCAGCAACACACACACACACACACACACACACACACACACACACACACACACACACACACACACACACACACACACACACACACACACACACACACACACACACACACACACACACACACACACACACACACACACACACACACACACACACACACACACACACACACACACACACACACACACACTGACCTCATGATGAACTGTGTGTGTGTTGATGAACCAGTCTTTTTCATACTCTCCGTAGAGGTCTGTCAGACGTGTAACATGTGATGCTAACATCGCTCTCCTCTTCTCGTCCAAGAATCTTCCCTGAGGAGCAGCGGGAAGCTCCCAGAGGAGGCGGTGGTGGACGAGGAGGCCATCTTGAGTCTCCTGGAGAACAGTCAGACCTTCCTGCCTCTGTCGCAGACATCCAACCACTCGCCGCTCTTAGGTATGTGAGCTCCGTCGTTTCTTTGTGTCACAGAAGGATCATTTGTTTTTATTTATTTAAAACACAGCGACGGGCTGAGCTCGCATGCTAAAAGAAGAAACTTGTGGATTTAAGTTTCTCTGAAAGAACACAATTAAAATGAGTGATTTTGTCATTATGAGCTCTAAATAGACTTTATCATGGTTTTCTATCAATATCTGCTAAATCCAACCAGATGAGTGTCTGCTCGGTCCCCGCCCTGCCACGGCGACAGCGCTCTCTCACTCCGCTGCTCTGCGTCTCACATGTCAGAGCAGATCGAGCGGGACAGGAAGTCAGACAAAGAAACATGAAAAGAGGATCTTTCAGAGTCAAACACTGTTTTTGACGGTTGTGAAGAGTCGCCGTGTGGGAGCTCGTTTTTAAAGCTTTTAAACCACATCTTCCTATCTTGGGCTGATTGTGTGACACGCACGTTGACTCCAGATGAAAAGGCAACGTGCGCACATGAATGAGCTGACTCGCGATGCAGGCGCATCTTGTGAAACTTCTGTTATGTGCGTCTCCCGTCTGTCTGCCAACCCTCCAACAAGAGACGTGGGTCCTCTCCACCTTCAGCTGCTCCAGAAAGAACGCGGCGTTTCATTTGCCTTCAATACGAGCTTTTACACAACAGTGAAAAATTCAAGGGTTCAAATGTTTGAGTATTGATGTTTTCAGCTTTTTGATGTTTTGTTTGTGTTGGTTTGCTGACTTCAGACAACAGCCAAGATCACGCCATCGTTGATCTGCTGGCTGGCCTGGAGGACGATGGTTTCCGCAGGACCCCCGTCAGGCAGAACTCCCAGTCTCAGTCACTTCCTGGCAACAGGAGCTGCATCTACAACAGTGACGAGGAGGAGGCGGAGCCGGAGCTGGAGAGGGAGGAGGCGGAGCTCAGCGTGATGATGTCACAGCGGTGGGACAAAGAGCCGCCGGAGAGCTCACCCTCCCAGAGGCGAGTTTGTGATCCAGCGAACAAATGTTTAAATCCTGTTATCTTGTTATGGAAGACACATGTTCCTGTTTCATCGACATTTCATAAAAGATAGATTATCAGAAAACGGCGTGTGGAGCTTCGAATGTGTTAGAGAAAGATGTCACGTTGATAATAAAGATCTACGTCTCTGTATTATGATTTCAGGATTCTTGATCTATAGATATGGGATCAGATCAGATATCTGAAATAACAGATGGGTTCACAGCAGTGTTGTGCACGTTACTGAAGAACGACGCGTGTGTGACAAGCCTGCGTGCAGTCTGCAGGCGTGTCCTCTGAGGCGGCGTCTGGGCTTTGTTTAATCTGTCTCTCCTGTGCGTGCAGGCCGGGGGCGAAGGAGCCGGAGGACGCCTTCAGTGACGAGCAGCAGGACTCCTCTGACGAAGACATGGACTGGAGCGGGAATAACTCCCTGTTCGCCAACCTGTCCATCCCGCAGCTCGACGGCGCTGCAGACGAGAGCAGCGGTGAGTCGGCTCGTGCTGAGACTTACCGAGAAGCCAGACATGCCAGTTTTTCTGTGACGCTCGTCTTTCCCTCCGTGCTGCTTCATGTGCCATCGAGGATATCGGACCACCGATGTGACAGCAGCTGCACAACAACTGTTTGGGCTGAAGCTCGTTTGATCTAATTCGATTACGAGGGAGCTGTGATTTAATCTCCAGCAAGAAACTGGGACTCTAATTGATTTCCTGTGGTATTCTAAATTAGCTCCGAATAAATGTTTGCGTGGCTGTGAAGACAGAGGAAGTGAAGAACTTCCTTCCTCATATTAATCTATGCAGCGTCTGAACTAACTTCCCAGTGTGTTTGTCTCATAGAGATGCACATAAACCCAAGCTCTGATGCTTCATAAATACATATTTTCATTTATATCCTCATGTTTTAAAGGTCACTTATAATTCAAAATCCACTTCATCATGTTTCTCTGACACTAATATTTCATAGGTCAGACACAGCTCATTTACATATTTAAAGCTACAGACACAGAAACAGCCTGTTCTGAGCAGGGCTGAAATAGAGGGGTTTATAGACGTGATCAAATACAGGATCAGAGTGGATTTACAACAACACACTTCATATGTTTTGAGGAGCTCTGAGACTTCTTGACACTGGTTGAAGAGGCAGAGAATATGTGACCTTTAATAGAAAAATGTCAGGTGTGGGGTAGAAAAAGATTTTTGATAATCTCTTGCTGCTGACCGCTCTCGTTAAGATGCCTCTTTTTCCTCTTTTGTTGTATCCATAGATTCATCTTTAACAGACAGCGGCTCCAGGTCACAGTCCTCTCTCGTAGTCACAGAAAAGATGCTCGGGAAAAGAAACCCGTTCCCCGGGGAGTCAGTCCACCTGGAGCCACCTTCCTCGGCGAAGATCCTCCTGGAGTGCAAGCACCCCGAGCACAGACCTGGTCACGTGCTGGACACGGAGCAGCCACATGACAAGCACTTTCAATCAAAGAGCAGCCAGGACAGCAGCAGTGAATGTTCAACAGGGTTTAAGGTTAATAAAGAAATCCCCTACATCCCACCAGTCAAACACCCCATCCCCTGTAAGATAGCTGATCACCCTGAAGCGTCTCCCATCTGCGTAGACAAAGAGGACATACGACCCCTGTACACCTTTGACAAGCAAACCTCCATAGCTTTGGAAAAGACAGACCTCGAGAGTTTCACATTTGGTAACGGAAAGGTCACCAAAAACAGGAAGAAGTACGGCAGCATAAAGAATGTAGAAAAGAACTGTCTGTCCATCCTGCAGAACCACAGGACGTTCTCCCTCTGTTACTCTGAGCTGAGAAACTGCTCAGCAAAGACCGAGCTGGAACTGACCCCGAAGGACACAAAAAGCCCCATTCTGATGAACATCTCCTCCTCCCCGTCGCCCATAGAGGACGAGGACGAGTTCCTCGACCCGGGGGAGGAAGAAATGGACCAGGACAGTGAGGAGGGAGATGTTGGTGAACTCAAAATCAGGTACGAGGACTATCAGGAAAATAAGACGGAGATGACAATAGGAGCCCAGCAGGAAGCACACTACAAGTTCTTTCCCAGCGTCATCCTCTCCAACTGCCTCAGTAGGAAGAAGGCTGCGGGCAAAAAGCTGGCAGAACCCTGCGGCGAGCCAGAACCGACGCCGCAGCGCAGAGCGAGGGTGAAAATAAGCAAAAAAAGGTTGGGATTGGTAGGGTCGAGGATTAAAGTTAACACAGGTGTAAGCTCTACCTCTGAGAGCCAGCTTAGTACTGGCCTCACCTCACAAACACCTGCCTGTCCACTGACTGCAGACACAGACATGCCTGATGTGGGGGTCCAACCAGGAAACGAGGCTGAGCCCATTAAAAATGGGCCAACGCTGGAGGCAGACATGTTGATTGCAAAGCAGGAGCCGGAACAAGAGGAGGAATCTGTAATGGAACAGACTGACTCCCAGTCAGAGCCCTCGGCCACCACTGCTCCCAGCGCCTCTGAGGAACCTAAAGAAGAGACGCTAAGCCCACTGCAAGATCTGTCTGCCAAACTCACCTGTACAAAGCCGTCTTCCCTGCCCGGGAGTAAATACACCCTGAGGACCAAACGGAAGATGCTCTTGGACGGTGACGATGGAGAACACTCAGGTGCCTCTCGTTCCAAACACCCGGCCTCCAAAGAACGACTCAAGGACTCGGATGTCTCCGGAGGCCAGGAGGTCAAGTACCAGAAACGGCGCAAGAAGGAGCCACCTATCATCATCAAGTATATCATCATCAATAGGTTCAAAGGGCAGAAAAACATGCTGGTAAAGATGTCCAAGTTGAATGTAGAGGAGCAGGTGGTGTTGTTGACGCCAGACAAGCTGGAGCAGTACAATAAATTAGCCCCTCTGAGGGATTTCTGGCCCAAGGTGCCCGAATCCACAGCTGAGAAATTTCCCATCACAGAGCCAAAGGTCAAGAAACACCCCAAAAGAAAGGCAAAGGTTAACTCCACCAATAAGAAAACGGTCGGTAAACCATACAAACCTCAGGTCAGACGGCGAGAACGGGTCAAAAAGATCCAAGGCTGTCAGAGAGGCCCGGTTCTCCCCTCTCTGCCGCCTCCTCGGCCATGTTACTGTGAGCTAGCAGACGACCACGGCGTTGAGTACACTGATGTCATGGTAGAGTTGGGTTACCTCTCCGATAGATCCCAAAGCCCGATAGATTCGACCCCACCTCGATGTTGGTCCCCAAGTGACCCTCTCATGGAAGCCGGCCCAACGGACCAACTGATCAACCCGCTCAGCGATCCGTGTCTCAGTTCTGCTTTTCACACACAAAGCCCAGAGTCTCCGACCAAAGGAGCACGGAGGAGGCGTCGAGCTGCCAAAGCTAAGAAAGTCACAGACACTAAGAGGAAGGTTATCAAGCCTGCGCCCAGTCCCCCCGGGGAACAGGAGCCCAAGAAGGTCAAGGCAAGGCGAAGTCGAGCTCCCAGGCAGAACAAGAAAACTGAAGATGTTGCCGAAGTTTCTGTCAACCGTTGTCCAACCACCACAAGAACAAGAAAGCCTCGCAAAAAGAAATGTCAGGAACCAAAAGTCCACGATTCGAGTAAAGACGGCTCCCAGCTGCTGTTCCCAGGGGATGACGCGCCTCTGTCGGACACTTCCTCTCACGAGCTCCCTCTGTTTCAACAGCCCGGAGGCGCAGAAAGCAAAAGCCAGGACAGTTCACAGACGGCTCCTTCATCAGACTCTGCAGCCAAGCCTGTCGTACCAAAGGTGGAGGACTGTGAGACCTCCATCATGGAGGTCAACCACAACTTTCCAGAACCAGCCAAGCTCAAGCAGCAAGGTTGCCAGAACACTGTGGTGAAAACGGAGGCTTCACAGGAGTGTTCGGTTCCTCTGTCTCCTCCTGCTGGTCGGTCGTCACTGGAGGGTAGTAAAGTAGCAGCAGCGTCCCCACACTCAGGTCCTAAGAACGGGGAGATCCCCTCTCTCTCTGAGACCCCCTCTGGCTTGGCTGTCCTCAAGCAGCTTCTCCAGAGGAGGCAGCAGGGCCAGGCCCTTCCTGTTCAGGTGGTGGGTACAGCCAGCCACTCGTCTGCCCTCGCTCAGGCCACAGCTCTACTAGGTCCAGCAGCTAAAGCCACTAAATCCAGAAGGGCGCCCTCCGCTGCTCCTCGGAAACCCAGGGCCCCAAAAACCACCACTCCCAAGGAAAAGAAGCCAAGAATCCGGAAAGGTAAGGCAAGCAACAGCCAGCCCGACGTGTCGGTGAAGCAGGAGAGCAGCGTGTCGGATGACTGCCCCGTGTTCCTGTCGGAGCCAGGCATGGACCGCTGCACCTTCATCGAGGACAGCTTGTCTCCGGAGCTCCCTCATAACTACACCTTTGATATCAACGCCATCGATCAGACTGAGTTCTCCGCCCCCTACAGCGGCAGTCAGTTTGTCCTGACTGATAAACATTTACCTGCCAAGTTCTTGAGCGACGTCAGCCAGGAAGCTGTAGGCGTCGAGAAGAAGCTCCCGGGTTCGGAGGAGGAGCTTCAAAGAGGCGCAAACAAACCTCGGCCCGTCAGCCCCGACCTCTTCGACAGACCTGAGAACGGCGAGTCCGTCCCCAGTCCTGTCTCACTCCTCGACTCAGACAAGGTGAAGAGCAGGGAGTGGGACTTCTCTTTAGGTAAAGCTCACACGCTCAGCCCCTTTCAAGACTTTCACTGTGAGAGAAAAGAGCTGCTCTTCTCCGTCTTCGAGCCTGTCCTCCCTTTGCCTTTAAGCTCCGCCTCGTTCGTCGACCATGACGGCTCTCCCACGGGGGAGCTTCTGGAGAGCATCGACGGCCTAACGTCCACCACGCCCAGCAGCTCTCCACGCTCCATCAGCTCTTTATCCCAGGTGAGGGCCAGTCAGCTGCTACGGGGGCCAGGAGGTGGAGCCCGCATCCTCAAACCCCTCATGTCCCCTCCAAGCCGGGACGAGATCCTCAGCACCTTACTCGACCTTGAGATGTCGGAGGCCTGCTTCCAGGAGCCGTTCTGCAGCGACCCCTCTGATGCACCTGGAAAACCAATGTAAGACTATGAGCTGAAGTAGTACTGACTCATCATGCATGACTTCATGTATCTGCAAACCCCGTCTTTACGAGACGACCAGACGTGCTAATCTCATTTGAGTGAAACTGTGAAACAAATAAAGAATAATAAAGTGTGTCAATATGTCATTCAATCCAGTTTAATACCATTCAATCCATGCAAATGACTAGATTTTGCATATCTGTGTCACTCTGAAGCGTTGATGAATTGCAGTAATTAAAAATGTAAATCAGTCATTAATCACGTTCCCCTCTCCTCTCTCCAGGGAGGTTGGCGGCCGCAGGCTAACTGTGAGCACCAGACTGGCGAAGGAGCTGGCAGAGTTCAGTGGAGACTTGTCTCTTGAAGGCCTCCATTTCTGGAAGACGGCCTTCTCAGCCATGACGCACCCGGCCGCCGCTTTTACCTCCTCGTCACAAGCCAAGGGGGCCGAGGCCTCAGAGGCGAGAAAAGAGCAGACCGAGCTGTCCTCAGCCGGCGACAAGAAGGTCGTCCTCCTGCCCTGCAAAAACCCACCCAGCCGAGAGCGCGTCAGTCTGTGGCTGGAAGCAAGGAGGCAATATGAAAGTTTACGAAAAGGGAGACGGGACATGGATCTGCAGAAGAAAGGGTTGGATGAGGAGGCACAGCAGGCGGTGGCGGAGCCCCCTGCAGTGAAGCTGGAGCTGTCCAGCGTCCGGACCCAAAGGAGAAGGAAGCGTCACCTGTCCTTGATCATATCTCCCCTGAGGAGCACGGACTCTCAGCACACACCCACAGACCTGAGTCCACTGTCTGAAGACGCTGCTGCAGATGTCCAGCAGGAAGTCGGAGACAAATATGATGACGATGATGATAAAGCCACCTCTCCGGAGTCCCCAGAGCTGCCTCCCTGGCAGCAGTCCCGTCAGTACAGCCCCTCAGAACCAGACCCGCCCAGCAACGACAGGCAGAACTCTCCAGAAGCACAGTCACGTCAGGCGTCTGACTCTGCAGAGAGACGGGAGAATCTCAGCCCCTCACTCGTCCACGTCAGTGACAAGGACGAGGAGAGGACCAGTCCCCTCCCTCTTCACAGCACCCCCTTTTTAAGAAGAAGGCGGAGAAGCAAGGAAGACCTGGAGCCGGTGTGCAGCACGCCCAAATCTGACGGTAAGAAAACTGATGTGTCCCTCTGCACTCATCTGTGTGTGCACAGATTTATAAGGCATGACGGCTGAACAACATTCCCCTCCTGCTGAAATCCTTCTGCACGTGTGTTAACGTGCTTCATTGTGTCTTTGCTGCAGAGGATCCCGTCTCTCAGAGACTCCAGCAGAGGAGGAGAAGCCAAGCGGACCCACTGAGGAGAGTGTTACTGAACACACAGATGAAGGTCATTATTAGCTTTTTATTATTTATAGATTTTATTTATAAACAGCAGATAGATACAGACAGAAAAAGACAAACACAACACAAGTCACCCTGCCACCTTTAGAAGATGTGTCCACATGTAGATTACAGTGTCAGGGATGGAGCCCTTTAAAACAAGATGAAGCAGGACTGAAGGAAAAAACAATCAAATATCCATTTAAAAAGCGCACAGTTCAGGGAAGGACATAAAGTAGCACTGCAGTGCAATCAGTTCACATGTTGATTTTTAAGCCTCTCATAACATCAAACACCAGAGGTCCACTCACCCTGCTTATAAAAACAAACTTAAATCACCAGAATCCATTTTTCATGAGAAGTTATTTGAGTCTTCAGCCTGGTGACTGTGGAGAGGACGACGAGTCGTGTTACCTATAATCCTGTTAGAGTCCGTCTGTGCTTTGGTTCGTCTTGTTCATTCACCGGGTCAAACTATGAAGGCTCGTCACGGTCCGGCCCACACTCTCAGTGTCAGGCATGCAGAGGCAGCGCTCTGTGGAGCATCTGTGAACATGATGCTGTTTAGGTCCAGTCCACTCGTAGGTAGGTTCTAGTGCTGGTACGAACATGACTTACTGGACTTGCTCACATGGACACACGCAGTTACTCTCCCACCGTGTTGAAATGAGAAAACGTTGAAAAATGAAAAGGCAGAAGAACAGTGAGATCATTTCCTGGTCGAGAGCGTCGATGGCGTGCTGATGACAGACTGATGATGTTTTTGATAACTGCTTGTTTGGACGGGATCATTATTTAAAAAGGAGCAGTCTTCGTCTTTGTTGTGTTTTGATGTCTGTATGTTCTGCTGTGTTGTTGTGAAGCACTTTGTGAGGTGCTTTATAAATGCAGCGTACTTACTTTTGATGTTTCTCACTCTGCCTCTCTTCGTCATTCACAGAACCAGTTTGCTGCTTTGAACGTGCCAAAGAAAGATACTTCTCAGATCGAAGGGCCCAGCATAGCCAACTCTTACGGCTTCAGAGTCAGCATGCAGAACCTGCAGGAAGCCAAAGCTCTGCACGAGGTCAGCCGCACCACGCTCTGTGAATTCTAACCTGTTAATGAGCTTCAGCATTCTTTGCATCTGTAATGTCACTTTTACAGTGTAATCCAAGTGTTAAAGGAGCAATCAGTAAGATATCTACTGACTGAAATGATGACGCTCTCTTCCTCTGTGATCAGACATGAAGGAAACATGCTGTGTTGAAGCTTCTCTTCAACAATCCAGCAGTCAGTATGTCCTCCTTCTAACTTTAGATTCTGATCCTGAATGCTCTGGATTTGTTTGGACCAGAGAAGGTAGACAGTTTTAAGGCCCCCCCACACGGCCGTTTTGGACGCCCCTGGAGTTTGTCAGATATGAGAGCAGTTATCAGGTCAGCAGGTGATGCAGCGATGGAAGCGGGCAGTGGAACTGCTTCAGATAGAAGTGATTGTACCCGAGCTAAAAAGCCTCTGCATGTTTCTAATAAGCTCCAGCAGCAGAAAGCTGCTCAGACTAGGATCAATGTTGGAGATGATTTTAAACATGGAGAGAGGTTAGAACACAGAAAGGTTTACAGAGCGATGCAGAGCTGGCTAAACACTGAAGCTACAGTGTCCACCACATGGTGACCTGTGTGAGCCTCCACTCTAGAGAGGAGGAGGGAGACAGCTCTCTGTGATATTTAGAATTTATACCGCAGTACCTGTTTTAAACACTAGGGGTCAGAATTACATACTGCTCCTTTAAAGTTTACATTTTCCCTCTGACTTCAGGTCCAGTACCTCACACTCATGGACATGGAGCTCCATGCAAGAACCAGACGTGACCTCGAGCCCGACCCAGAGTTCGACCCCATATGTGCCTTATTCTACTGCCTCAGTTCAGACGCTCCGCTGCCCGACGAGGACGGCACGCAGCTGACCGGGGCCATTGTGGTCGAGAAAGACCATCAGAGCCGAGACCAAGGTGACTGCTCAGTTAGTGTGGTTTACGCTGCTAGCTGTGTATCATGTTTTTACCGCTGCTCTTATTGTTCTTTTATTTGCTGTGTTCTGTCTTGAAGTGTGCGTATCAATGATTTCCCTTTGGCTTAATGATCGTGTTTAAATGCCCTCATCAGGTCCCAGAGGAACAGCGCCCCTGCTGGTCAGGTCAGGTGTCTCAGGGCTGCAGGTGACGTACGCCACAGATGAGAAGGCGCTTTTTCAGGAGCTGATCGTCATCATGAGGAGGTGTGTGTGTGTCCTGTGTGATTCTGTTTAAATAAGACAACATTTAAAAACGGCGTTTTCAGTTGCACTGCTCCTGACACACGTGTGTGTGTGTGTGTGTGTGTGTGTGTGTGTGTGTGTGTGTGTGTGTGTGTGTGTGTGTGTGTGTGTGTGTGTGTGTGTGTGTGTGTGTGTGTGTGTGTGTGTGTGTGTGTGTTCTATCAGGTTCGACCCGGACGTCCTGCTGGGGTACGAGGTGCAGATGCACTCCTGGGGTTACCTCCTCCAACGGGCCGCGGCGCTCGGAGTGAATCTGTGTCAGCAGCTGTCACGAGTGCCAGGTACAGCCTGGACGTTCTCTCTCTCTCTCTCTCTCTCTCTCTCTCTCTCTCTCTATCTATCTCTCTCTCTCTCTGTCTGTCTCTCTCTCTCTGTCTCTCTCTCTCTCTGTGTCTCTCTCTGTCTCTCTCTCTGTCTCTGTCTCTCTCTCTCTCTCTCTCTCTGTCCACAGTGGTTATGGTGTATAAGGCGGAGGAGGAGCTGAGGCTTATCTGCAATAGATTGGATCCCTTTACAGTGTTTGAGAGGATCATCGACCTGTTGGCAGCATGAGCCCTGAGTCGTCTGCTCCCAGTGTGTCTGACTTCAGGACATTTCCCTACCGGGCCGTTTGGACCTTTTGAGGCCCAGACATTTGAAGGAGCGTGTGACTGAAACGTTCAAGCTTCTTGTCTCTACGTAGAAACAGAGTGTGTAGATCAGTGCTGAGCTTCAAACAGTTGAGCTCACACTAGTGTGATCCGTGTATTGATCTCCAGCTGCTGGTCAGCTTCCTGTCCCACATCAGGCTCAATCCATACATTGACCCGTGCTAGTGTCAAGCTCACAACGCTTATTGCACATGTGCAGGATTCTCTAATGTTATGGGTTGGTTGTTGAATGTGAGAGTTTGAGAGCGGCTGCTGATGTCAGAGAGTCCCACTGACTCTGAGAGGATGTGTGTGTGTGTGTTTGCCTCTGCTCCTCCTCCTCTGTAATTGTCTGACTCTGTTCGTGTCCTCAGGTAACTCCACAGAAAACCGCTTCACTGCAGACAGGGACGAGTACGGAGCCGACACCATGACTGAGATCAACATCATCGGGCGCATCACCCTCAACCTGTGGAGGGTGATGAAAACTGAGGCAGGTGTCCTGCTGTGACCTCCACACACACACACACACACACACACACACACACACACAGAATCAGCAGGGGTCGACATGCGCAGGACCAGAGTGCTCAGAGACCGAGTCCTGACCCAAACATGAATGATTAAATGTCCTGGTCGTGTCTCTCACTGAGAGCGTAACACCGGGAGGGTTTCAGCTGCAACAACTAAAATTATAAATGAATAAAAGATGAATGTTTTTTCTAATCAGTATGAGGTGGACTCTCAGCAGGGGGGTCTCACAGGTCTTGATTTATTTCCAATATATAAATCTGTTTGCCCTCCGTCCTGCAGAGGAAGAGTTCTGAAGACGTCTGGTGGACAGACTTTGACGTTTGTCTGTTTTTTTCTTCCCTTCAGGTGACGTTGAACAACTACACCTTTGAGAACGTCGCCTTCCACGTGCTCCACCAGCGCTTCCCCACGTACAGCCCCCGCACTCTGTCCGACTGGTTTCACCACAACACACACCTGTACAGGTACACACTCGGGTTGATCTGGCCTTTGAATTTGCAGCGATTAAAGTCTAAGGATCAATTTTTTTAGAAAAAAAATAAAGCTCACTGTTATTATCATCTTTGTGTGTGTGTGTGTGTGTGTGTGTGTGTGTGTGTGTGTGTGTGTGTGTGTGTGTGTGTGTGTGTGTGTGTGTGTGTGTGTGTGTGTGTGTGTGTGTGTGTGTGTGTGTGTGTGTGTGTGTGTGTGTGTGTGTGTGTGTGTGTATTAGGTGGAAGATGGTCGACCACTACGTGAGCCGTGTGCGTGGCACCATGCAGCTCCTTCAGCAGCACGACATCATCGGCCGGACGAGCGAGCTGGCTCGAGTGTTCGGGATTCAGTTCTTCCACGTTCTGACCCGGGGATCACAGGTACAAAGACACACACACACACGTGTTTCCAACCATGTGATTGGTCCATGTTTGTCTGTGCTGCAGCTTTAATGCAGTGAGAGCCAATCAGAATGGCCGTTGACTCATGTGGCGTCTCTCCTTCAAAGCAACAGTGACCTGTTTTAACCTGCGTCCTGTTCTTGCAGTACCGCGTGGAGTCCATGATGCTTCGTGTGGCCAAGCCGCTGAACTACATCCCCGTGACACCCAGCGTCCAGCAGCGAGCTCAGGCGAGGGCGCCGCAGTGCATTCCCCTGGTGATGGAGCCCGAGTCTCGCTTCTACAGCAACTCTGTGATCGTGCTGGACTTCCAGTCGCTGTATCCCTCCATCGTCATCGCTTACAACTACTGCTACTCCACCTGCCTGGGCCACGTGGAGAGCCAGGGAACGTAAGGACACGCCGTCAACGCCTTACTTTAGCCTGCTGAGGTCACATGCCAGGACAGTCTGCTTCCTGCGCTGCTCTTTTAGTTTGAATGGAGCAGAGAGAGAGAGAGTGTCTCAGTTTTTATCACCAGGATGGCTGTTGTTGCATATAGAGCTGAAACGATTCCTCGAATAACTCGAATAATTCGATTACAAAAATTCATCGAGGAATTTTCGCTGCCTCGAGGCTTCGTTAAGTTTTTTTTTTTTGGTATGAGTATAAAACACGTTTAATGTAGCTGCAGCTACCTGCTCCTCTCTCTGACACACAGACACTTCAACACGCACACACGCGCGCACACACGAGCGCGGCGTGCCCCTTTTAACTTTTAGTCAGCACACAGTTGATCCGTGATCCATACGACCCAGTCGGGAACACGTGATCCGGTCAAACGGTCGGCTTTTCTCCGTTCACTCTCTCCGTGTTTGCAGCTAACATAACGATAGCAACGTCCTCTCACAGTCTCTGTCATAGACGTGTCTATGGTCTCTGTAGTCTGTGAGCGCGCTGAATGCACGCGCTGCAGGAGCAGACAGAGATACACTTCTAATAATATACAGGCTGATTATATGAAATGTCTAATGTCTTCAAAGCTAAATCAAGACAGAACTTGTTTGTGGAATAATAATTTAGCAAATATATATTTAAAGTTTCTCAATTTCCTTATCTGACATAATGATTGATTCTGTGATTGATTCAACAGAACATAATGCTTTCTCAATTAAATGTACTGTAACAGATGTGTAGGCTACACAAAACACTATTTGTTATTTCAGCCATTAAAACGTGTTTGGCCTGTATTTTTCATCACCCTGCCGCCTTGACCAGTGAATCAGAAAGTGAATTTGGGACCCTGTCAGTAATATGGTGAGCATCATCAGCAGCTGTAGAGCAGAGGTGGTTGGCTGTAACAAGCAGGCGTTTCCATGGTAACTGCAAAGAAGCAGGTTTGTAGGGACGACCCAAGACGAGTTAAACCTTAATTAAGCAAAAGTATGATTTATTCGATTACTCGATTAATCGTCGGGATATTCGACAGAATACTCGATTACTAAAATATTCGATAGCTGCAGCTCTAGTTGCATAGCAACCGCAGGGGCCGTGAACATGCATATGTTGACTTTTTCAAGGTGAAAGAAGAAAGAGAAAAGTAGCTTCATGCTCTTTGATTTCAATAAATTTTAAACAAACAGTGGAAGTCCAGATGAACTTCAGGGTGGGTGACGTTTCCTCTGCTGTTCACATAAAACAGGTCGACTCATCAGAGGACGTGTGACTTAAAGAGAAATCAAACACAGATATACCAAAGAGTTTCATACACAGGTTTGTTGTTACTGTCTCAGGGGTTAAAAGTGCATGAAGTGCTGCCAAAAGCCTCGTTTCCACCAAGCCATCACAAAAGTACCCATCCATATCGTCCTCGCCTCGTGCTGCAGAGCGTACCCATCCGACCCCAAAGAGTGGAGCTGCACTCAGAAAGAATCCTCCCTTCACAGCGCTAATAAAGGACTGACATGGCGTGTTTAAATATCCTGCGAGGTGCAGACCTCTGCTGGACGTCCTCCCTTGTTACCCTTTATTACCTATTCTTCTTCTTCTAAATGTGTCTGTGTCACGCTGCTGTGATGTCATCACGCTATCACCCACACCGCTCAGTGGAAACCGTCTCTAAGGGTTAATTGAAGCTGTCTGCAGGAGTTCCTCGTCTCCAGCCGCCTCACTCTTTTGGTTTTGTTGCGTTTGTGTTTTTTTTACTTTGCCTTCATGTTGGATCTGAGTTAAAGATGGCGGAGGTCGAGCACAGACTAAAGTCTTTCTGTAACGTGCGGAGTCCTCCATGATGACCATGTGAAGCGGTCTGTCAGAGTCATTACAGTCACCTTGAAGTCATTGAGACGCTCCTGTCTGTGTTTCAGGCCTGATGAGTTTCGCTTCGGCTGCACCTCCCTGCGGGTTCCTCCCGACCTCCTGCACCAGCTCCGCAACGACATCACCGTGTCCCCCAACGGAGTGGCCTACGTGAAGGTAGGGCACCCGGGGAGCTCGTGGAGGAGCTGTGAGAACACTCTGGGAGTCCTTCAGCAGATTCATCCAGAGGCATTAGTGTTTGTGCTCTGTGTCCATTCACTCACTCATCGCTCCTCACGCCGCACCTCTGGACCTTATTACACACACACACTCAGATTCACTCACACACTCACACACACACACACACACACACATACACGCTCACACACACACACTCACACACACACACACACACACTCACTCACACATACACGCTCACACACAAGCACTCGCACACACGCACACACACTCACTCACTCACACACTCACACGCTCACACACACACACGCTCACTCACACGCACACACACTCACACATACTTACACTCACTCACACGCACGCTCACACACACACGCACACACACACACACACGCTCACACACACACACGCTCACACACACGCACGCACACACTCACTCACTCACTCACACACTCACACACACACACACACTCACGGATTATTTAAATGTCGAGTACTCGTCTCTTCAGATGCTCAAATCGTTTTCGTCCTGTCTCGTTCTGAGTCGCTCTGGACCATAAAACACTCAGTAATTAATCAGATTTCATTTTTCTTAATGGAAATAGAACAAATGTTTGATAGATTAAAACACATCTGAAAAGAAGACGCCAGTTTAGGGGCGTACCGGCTCGACTTCAGGAGATCTCTGGATGTTTACAGTCGGAGTGCTGAGCCAAAGACAAGTGAGGCTGAAACAGGAGACAGCACAGACTGACAGGACCGTCAGCATTACTGCAGTGCCCAGCAGCAAACACTCTTATCAGCCTTAAATGTGTCCGTCTGGTTTGTTCTCATATTAAATAATCATTTATTATGAACCATAATTAACTTTCTGTCAAATCTGAATTTCATTTTGGAAGAGCTGATGATGTCACATTTCTGGAGATAATAATCGATGTGGACTGATGTGACTTGAACTTCCATGTTTTATAAATCTGCTTCATGACCTTTATTTGAAGCCGTTAGCGTCGCTCGCTCACAGCGACCTGCACTTCGGCTCATACAAAAGCGATGTATCGCTGGTGTCCGGCATCTGGTTGGTTGAGCTGGAGGGAAGCTAAGCTAGCTCTGTGGATGTCTGAATGACAGCAGACGCTGCAGATCAGACTGTGTTGACCTCTTGACTCTGTGTTTTCAGTCCTCGGTGCGTAAAGGAGTCCTGCCCTGCATGCTGGAGGAGATCCTGAACACACGCATCATGGTGAAGCAGTCCATGAAGACCTACAAGCAGGACAAAGCCCTGATGAGGCTGCTGGACGCCCGGCAGCTCGGCCTCAAGCTCATCGCCAACGTCACCTTCGGATACACCGCCGCCAACTACTCTGGACGCATGCCCAGCGTGGAGGTAAGCTCATCACAGGTCGCCATCAGCCAGACAAATCCCCCCAAACAGAGTTAAAGCAGCGCAACACTTCCTGTCCTCGGCTGACGGGCGTTTTGTTAAACTTGTTTTCTTATCTCTCGATCTGATGTAAGAGTTCGATTATAATAAAAAAAACTCCACCAGATGTGTGTTCAGTCGATGTTCAGGGTCAGAGACAGACCGAGACAAAGACATGGCTGTCTTCCACAGAGGTCAGGACGATAATATCACCATACAGTGATGATCAGTGCAGTGCAGGATAATCCTACAACCACATCTAAGCATTCAGAATACACAGGTCCCTCTTTCTACCATGTTTCAGCAGTCACGTTGTTCATGCTGCTTTGTCGGTGGTTTCCAGGTCGGAGACAGCATCGTCCACAAAGCCAGAGAGACCCTGGAGAGAGCCATCAAGCTGGTCAACGACACCAAGAAATGGGGGGCGCGTGTGGTTTATGGAGACACAGACAGGTGAGCTGATGTTGCCTCTGCATCCTGTCACACTGTAGTTTGGTTTTTTTCTTTCACCAGTCTGAACACAAAAAGATTCAAACCACGTACAGAGGAGGTTTCAGATCTGATTCCTACAGATCTGATCAATCTGAACGTCTTGGTCACTTCACTGTGTATTCTGCTTCACTCACAACGTGACACCATCGACAATAACAACGACGACGACGTAGATCCACCTTTGGTCAGTGGAAGAAAACTCCAAGAATAAAACCAAAGTAGTGAAACAAGCTCCACAAAAAGATCACACTTCTCTGTCATCCAGTTTGCTGTTGTATTTCCTGGGCGTAACCCGTTACCATAGAAACCAATGTGGATCAGACCATGTCAATACAGACGGGCAGATCAGACCTGCTCACTCTGTAATGTGGACAGTCTCCTCCTGTCTGACGGGGACAGTCTCCTGCTGTCTGACAGAGACAGTCTGTCTGACGGGGACAGTCTCCTGCTGTCTGACGGGGACAGTCTGTCTGACGGGGACAGTCTCCTGCTGTCTGACGGGGACAGTCTGTCTGACGGGGACCGTCTCCTGCTGTCTGACGGGGACAGTCTCCTCCTGTCTGACGGGGACAGTCTCCTCCTGTCTGACAGAGACAGTCTGTCTGACGGGGACAGTCTGTCTTACCGGGACAGTCTCCTGCTGTCTGACAGGGACAGTCTGTCTGACGGGGACAGTCTGTCTGACGGGGACAGTCTCCTGCTGTCTGACAGAGACAGTCTGTCTGACGGGGACAGTCTCCTGCTGTCTGACAGAGACAGTCTGTCTGACGGGGACAGTCTCCTCCTGTCTGACGGGGACAGTCTGTCTGACGGGGACAGTCTCCTGCTGTCTGACGTTTCTGGTGTCATCATCAGTCGAGCGTGTTCTGACTCTCTGTCTGTGTTTTCACTGCGAGCTTCATTTTTTTAATGAAGCAGATGTTTGTTTTTTATCTTCTCTGTTCATGAGGAGATTCAGGACGAAGTGTGACCTCTGACCTCTCAGTGATTGATCGGTGTCTCTGTGATTATCTTCACTCTCACTGTTCCAGTACAAACTTTGCTCTGATGCGTCGACAGAACCTGACGTCAGGTTCTCCTAATGTGTCGCTCATATCAACCGGATACCACGTCGGAGGATCACGCCAACGACGGCGTGCCTCGAGTTTAACAAAACCTCACCTGTGTGTGTGTGTGTGTGTGTGTGTGTGTGTGTGTGTGTGTGTGTGTGTGTGTGTGTGTATTAGCAAAACAGATCATTAAATGACACACTCAGGAGGAAGTCTGAGGACGTGAAACACACAGCACCAGGTGACTCTGATGATGATGATGATGAAGAGCTCTGCTTTGTGTTTCTGCAGCATGTTTGTTCTGCTGAAGGGAGCCACCAAAGAGCAGGCGTTCAAGATCGGCAACGAGATCGCAGAGGCGGTGACGGCAACCAACCCCAAACCTGTCAAGCTCAAGTTTGAGAAGGTAGTGCTTCACACACACACACACACACACACACACACACACACACACACACACACACTCTGTGTCAGCCTCTGCCACTTTGATTCTTCAGTATGATGTGTAAACACAGACAGAGGTAATTGACTTGTGTGTGCGTGTGTGTGTGTGCGTGTGTGTCCAGGTGTACCTGCCCTGCGTGCTGCAGACAAAGAAGCGCTACGTCGGCTACATGTACGAGAGTCTTGACCAGAAGGAGCCGGTGTTTGATGCCAAAGGGATCGAGACGGTGCGGCGCGACGGCTGCCCTGCTGTTTCCAAGGTAACAGGCAAACCAACCCCCCCCCCCCATATTTCACTCCGCTCTCCACCAATCACAGCCACGCCAGCTTTTCTTCCCGCTCTCCTTTACACGTGTCACTCACAGAAGAGTCTGATGAACTCTGTCCGATCACATCATGACATCAGCACATTAAAGCCATCCTTTGTTTGCTCTGCTCAGATCCTGGAGCGCTCCATCAAGCTGCTGTTTGAGACGCGGGACATCAGCCAGGTCAAGCAGTTCGTGCAGCGTCAGTGTGTGAAGGTTCTGGACGGCCGGGCCAGCATGCAGGACCTGACCTTTGCTAAGGAGTACCGGGGCAGCGGCTCGTATCGACCTGGAGCCTGCGTGCCGGCCCTAGAGCTCACCAGGTGTGTGTGTGTGTGTGTGTGTGTGTGTGTGTGTGTGTGTGTGTGTGTGTGTGTGTGTGTGTGTGTGTGTGTGTGTGTGTGTGTGTGTGTGTGTGTGTGTGTGTGTGTGTGTGTGTGTGTGTGTGTGTGTGTGTGTGTGTGTGTGTGTGTGTGTGTGGGGCTCTAATCCATTGAAGGTTCAGCGTTTTGACGTGCACACTCGGCCCTCCTGGTCATGCAGGCTTTAATCAGAGTTTCAGCTGCTCCTGTGTTTGTGCAGCAGGATGTCAGTCAGAGCACTGCAGGGTTTCTCCATCATGGAGGCTGTGATGGTCCGGGGTCTGAGCCTCAGACAGGAAGACTACAGTACATCAGTGCTCGTCACACAAAGTGGGCGGAGCCTTGACAACATTATTTTTACTCATTATGACACCCTTCATGTAGACCACCCTTTAAAAAGAGCTATGTGTGTCCCTCTGTCTGTGTGTGTGCTTCTCGTGTGTGTGTGTGTGTGTGTGTGTTCCTGTGTGTGTGTGTGTGTTCCTCTGTGTTTCTTTGTGTGTTCCTTTGTATGTGTTTCTTCATATGTGTGTCCCTCTGTCTGTGTGTGTGTGCGCTTCATGTGTGTGTGTTCCTCTGTGTGTGTGTTCCTGTGTGTGTGTTTCTTCGTGTGTGTGTGTGTACAGTTACAGTAGTCGGTGTGAATCCAATTACTCCTTCCCCACAGTGTTCATTGTCTGGCTCTCACTCGCCCCGCGTATACTGTACCTGAGTCTGTTGCTAGGCAACCAAGCTCTTAATGGAGAAGAAAAAAAGAGGGAAATATTCTCCCTCATTCATGTTTATCTGGTGTTTTTATCAGGCGGGCTGACTCTGATGAAGGTGTTTTAAAGACAAAGCTGTGACTGCGTTTGTCTTCCTCTCAGACGGATGATGGCGTACGACCGCCGTCTGGAGCCACGGGTGGGCGAGCGCGTTCCCTACGTGGTGGTGTACGGGATGCCCGGCGTGCCCCTCATCCAGCTGGTGCGACGGCCCATGGAGGTGCTCCAGGACCCGGGCCTCCGCCTCAACGCCACCTACTACATCACCAAGCAGATTCTGCCGCCGCTGGCCCGCATGTTCCAGCTGATCGGCGTGGACGTGTTCAGCTGGTACCAGGAGCTGCCCAGGGTGAGCCCAGAGGAGTTTCATGTTCAGCCCTCTCTTTGTATGAAAGTCATGACGAGCTCCCATAAAGACAGATATCAAGTCTGACTCTGCCGTGACCGAGCAGCTCGCAGCTGAGCGTCACGGTGGAATGGTTTGTTGTTTTGCTTCCCGCCAAAATAAAAGCAGACTTTAGTTGAGTTGGGATAGAACAAAGGATGAGGAGAAAATCTGTGCTGCTTCCTGCTGAGGATGGAGTGAGCCTCATGGAGCTGCAGCGCTGCCTCTGCCTCGGCCTTTGTGTCAACGCTGAAGGTTAATTCTGACGGAGCTCGCACGCCACCTGCTGGTGGAAGAGGATAAATGAGCATACATGTTTGAATGCACAGCTCACTCCAGCGTCTGCTCTGTTCTGTGACATGAAGCTGACAGTGTATTTCCCTGGTCTCGGCCCACAGGTCCAGAAGGCGTCCTGCTCCTCAGCCGTGGGCGGAGACGAGGCGGGCAGGAAGGGAACCATCTCCCAGTACTTCACCACGCTTCACTGCCCCGTGTGTGACGAGCTGACCCAGCTGGGCGTGTGCTCGCGGTGCCGCGCTGAGCCCCAGCGAGTCGCTGTCACGCTCTACCAGGACATGAGGCAGTGGGAGAGTCAGCAGGAGCAGCTGCTGAAGGTGAGACAGCGTCCGCGACACATCGGAGCTTTTCTTTCTGAAGATTTGAGACTTCAGATTTCTCATGTGAAGTAATCCCCTCCTGTCTCTGAGTGTCAGTGTGAGATGTCACATGTTGTTCTGTGTGAGCCGGTCACCTCGTGGTCAGTGAGCGCGCTCCGTACAGACGCTGTAGTCCTGCTTGCTTCGTGTCACTCTGCACACTGTTTGTTTGAGCTGCTTGACGTAACTTTCATTATTTTCTCAGATTGTGATTATTTTACGGGATTACTCGTTGATCTGAGTTTTTTATGAACTTGTCGGAGTTAAACTCTTTATAAAGAGTTAACGCAGGATGACCGCTGGTCGAGCAGGTATGTGGCGCTCCCCGTGTGCAGAGTGTCCCTAACCCTAACTCTGACCTCTCCTCTGCACTCGTGATGGGGATTCCAGCTCTTTTTAGCTCGATGAACAATCTGAATTAGTAATGTAGAAATATGCATAATATCAAATGTTTATGATATAAACACTGTTATGTATGCACTCTGCAGAGTTGCAGCTTGAAGAGGAAAAAGAAGAGAGAGAGAAAAAAAACATTTATTTTAGGCAGAACTGTGTTGCTGCAATCATAAAATATATAAAACTATAACTGAAGTATTTGTGTGTGTGATGTTGCTGCCTCACAATAAGTATAGGATATGGTGATTGAGTGCTATAGAGAGACTCTGGTCTTAGGATGTAACTGGGTCCTGGTCTTTGTATGTAACTGGGTCCTGGTCTTAGGATGTAACTGGGTCCTGGTCTTTGTATGTAACTGGGTCCTGGTCTTTGTATGTAACTGGGTCCTGGTCTTTGTATGTAACTGGGTCCTGGTCTTTATATGAAGCTGGGTCCTGGTCTTTGTATGTAACTGGGTCCTGGTCTTTGTATGTAACTGGGTCCTGGGCTGATAATGGGCTTCCTGGACCTGACTCCACATTCATCTCACTGGTTCCTTCTCCTGCTCTTTCTCTCTCCTCTCCTCCTGTCTCATCATCTGTTAAATGTTTAAAATGAAAGCCTCAGTATACTGAGTCATGATTATTTATTGTAATGTCATGTTTAGTCACAGTATTACTTATCCATCCAAACATCCAAATAATATTATAAAATGCTGTTCAGCCTTGAACATGAACTTCATGTCCTTTCATTTTTCAGCCCAGGCTACATTTACATCTTTATTGTCTCTCTGTTTCATCTATAGGCTCATTCACTGTTTCTCTTTCTCTCAGCTTATTACAGTTCTCACCTTTCCTCCTCTTAGTCTGATCATCTCCTGCCTTTCTTCCTGCAACACATGATAACTTGATTGACTCTGCATCTTAACATTAAGTCACATCTTTGCTCCGATTCATTTAAATGCCGTTCTAAAAATAGACCTTCAGTCACGTCGCGACCGTGTTTACTTTGGTTTTAATGAAACAAAACTTAAAGAAAAATACGAGGAGGACATAACAGAGGAGTCAACCTCTCCTGTTCGTCTGCTGTGTGTGGATGTGAAAAAACGAACGTTCAGCAGCTCGCTCTCTGCTCTGAATGTTTTGTGTCTGCATGTTTCTAATAAGCTCCAGCAGCAGAAAGCTGCTCAGACTAGGATCAATGTTGGAGATGATTTTAAAAATGGAGAGAGGTTAGAACACAGAAAGGTTTACAGAGCGATGCAGAGCTGGCTAAACACTGAAGCTACAGTGTCCACCACATGCTGACCTGTGTGAGCCTCCACTCTAGAGAGGAGGAGGGAGACAGCTCTCTGTGGACTGCAGTACCCGTCTCAAACACTAGGTGTCAGAGTTACATGTTGAAGCTCTCCAGACCTTTGAGTTGTTAAGTCGAGTCCAAAGTTTGAGCTGTAACAAGTAGATCCAAACTGAGAGGGCTGAAGCAGCTCTCTGTGCCAGAACACTTTCAGACAGATCAAATAAATAAACTTGTGGATTTAAACTCTGGGTGGTCGGAGCGCCTGCTTTCTGTCCCTCCGTGTCGGAAGAAGAAAAGCAAACAGGTTATTAATCCCAAGCTGTGTCCAACAGTCATTTCCTCGATCCTCCTGTGTGTTGTCTTTGTTCACACCGACCTTTGACCCGTCACCGGGCCATGATCTGATCTGAGTCATAAAGACAAAGACACATCCTGACTGCTCTCACTCTTCAGAGAGAGAGAGAGAGAGAGAGAGAGAGAGAGAGAGAGAGAGAGAGAGAGAGAGAGAGAGAGAGAGAGAGAGAGAGAGAGAGAGAGAGAGAGAGAGAGAGAGAGAGAGAGAGAGAGAGAGAGAGAGAGAGAGAGAGAGAGAGAGAGAGAGAGAGAGAGAGAGAGAGAGAGAGAGAGAGAGATCCTCTTTTTTCCCCCTTTTAAAGAACAAATGTGGATGTTTTGAATATTCTTTACATTCATCTATGATTGTCTGAGGTGATCAAATACATGCAGCCCTTCTCTTAGCTTTTATACAGGGTTGTTAACACTGTAACCTAATGTCCTCTGTGTGTGTGTGTGTGTAGATCTGCAGGAACTGCAGCGGCTGTGCAGAGCGCCAGGTGCCCTGCGTGTCTCTGGACTGTCCCGTCCTCTACAAGTTGTCCCGGGTCAACAGACAGCTCTCCAAGGCGCCCTACCTCCGACAGCTGCTGGAGCAGTTCTGATTGGCTCCTGAACTCTGGAGCTCTCCATGATTTGGTGCTAATTGCTGCCCCGATCCCCGACCCGTCTTAAACCCAGTGTTTCATCGTCCACTTGGTTGTAAACGTTTAAATGGTGCTTTGATTGAACCCTCATTCTGTCTCGTAAACGTCGTTTGTTATTCAGTATTTCTCCGTCTGGTTTGAGCCTCCTGTGGGGGGTTGGGCCCCCCCTCCTCTCCTCCCCCTCACTCCTCCTGGGGCGTGTGTTTGTCCTCATGCTTGTTCGCTGCCGTCTCGTTTAGTTATGATGAGTGAAGCTGGCGTCTGCGGTGAGGCATCGACAGAGTGCCGTCACTTGGATGACTCGTCGTTTCTCCGAGAGCAGTTCGAAGTCGTCTTCTTTTGAGGAGCTTCTTTAAGACAAACAATCAAAACCACTAATTAACTTTCCACCAGTTTTATATCCACTGCAGTGTCTCTCTCTTTGTAAATAGATCTTGTATAGCTCCATCCATCCTCTCCCTGTGCGTCAGCCTTTAAAAAAAAAAAACCTACCGAATGCAGTCAGACTTATGCATTCTCTCAAGTTCTCATCCTGCGTTTTGACATGGCGCTCCATCGAGAGTGTTGAGACTGGAAACCATTTCAGTTTTTAAAACAAACATCTGGGACTGTTGCAATACTGTTTTTTGATAATTTATGTCATGAAGAGTCTTTTGTTTCTTTGTGCTTCTGAGTTCGTGTTTGTTTCCAATTTTCTGTGCAAACAAAAACAAAAAAAAAGAATGGGTCATCAGAGCCGACCTTCAGTCCCTCAGCCGCACACGGAGCCCGTGTGTTTGTATAAATGTAAAGAGAATAAAGATGAAGGAGGTGCTTTTGGTTGGTTTTTAATGAACATTGCTGTGGGTGGAGGTTTCAGATTGATATAATAAAAAGTCAATGTATTAAAATGTCTTCTGTCCATGACTCAAAACAAAACATTGAATCACACAGATGACGCATCACAGGACACGACAAACACGCCCTCTTCAGACTCCACCAATTCACTTCATTTCTATTTTGTCACTTGATTTTTGCCCTGAAGCTGCATCACCACAAATGTTCGGTTCCTTCACCCAGAGTCTGACGATCTCCGAAACACCGATTTTAAAAGTCACACGTAAAATTCCCTTCCCCATGTTTCTCTAACCAAAATGTGTCTACAAACTCCCCAATGATGAGAAAAGTCCATCCTCTCTGTCTTTGGCCTGCTCCACTTTACAGAAAGTGTGTGCTCAAACAAGCTGTTTGGAGATGTTCTCTTTATGACATCACAAAGGGCAGTAGCCCCTCCCCCAGGTGGGTGACACTCCCACAGCTAGGTGTTTGTTCTGCCCTCTGAGTCTGCCCTCTCACCGTAAACAATAGGACATGGAGGGAGAAAGCACAGAGTACACCCGAGCCCTTCCAGAGAGGGGGCGTGGTCATACACAGCTCATTTACATATTTAAAGCTACAGACACAGAAACAGCCTGTTGTGAGCAGGGCTGAAATAGAGGGGTTTATAGACGTGATCAAATACAGCATCAGAGTGGATTTACAACAACACACTTCACACACGTTTAGAGGAGCTCTGAGATCTTTTTAAAGAGGAACATGTGACCTTTAATGTGAAACTGCATTTTCAGTATAGTAAGGTAAAAGATCATTTTTCTTGCATTGTTGTGTCTGCCATTGTTTCCTGATGGATGCATTAAATTCAGTCCTGATTTTAAGAAGTTGCCATGGCGAACAAAAAGCAAACATAATGGATGCAAAGATCAGAACAGCGGTACGGTACGACGCTGCAGATGTTGAGTCTCTTTTTTTAGGAGCAGCACAGAAGAGCTGACCTCTGTTGAGATCTACTAAATCACTAACACAGTACAATTCTCATTATACAGTACAACACTGAAAAAATGATCAAAGGGTACGACAACATCAGCACAGTAGCTGATTCAACTCCTTCATTTGGTTCATTGAGATTTGATTTAGTTGAAATGACACTTGTTTGTAAATAATAGAGCCATGAGCCTTGTTCACACAAAACACGTTTTTCACTTAGACTTCAGTCGGAGTTTTTCCTGCCGGCTCCGTCGGATTTTTCCAACAACGGCTGCTTTACGTTTACGTCATTGTAGTGGACATCTTCCTTATTACGTCCCGTCTCACATCAGGACCCCCCCTCCCCCCCAGTCCTGCTGAAGTGATGGAGATGTTTTCAGGAGCGCGTGTGTGAAAAGCTCCAGACGCTGGATTAACATCTGGCCAACAGCTGGAGCTTAAAGAACAATCTTTTTTAGCGTGCATCATAAATGAGACTCGATTCAACTGAAGTTGGTTTCAGCCTCCGACAAACAAACTAAATCGGATCTTTAAAAAAGTGCAACAAGAACACAAATGTTACATCATGAGAAACGTTTCCTTCAGTGTATGAAACCAAGACAGAAGTGGGAATTAAACCACCTGTTTTTGGCAGCAGGGGGCGTAATGATGACGGTCCCTGGTTCAATATATCCCCTCTGCTGGTGTGTCCTCGAGCAAGGCACATGAAAGCTCATTGGCCTCTGACCTCACTGTGAAACAGAAAAGGGCCAATGAAATAATAGCTATAACCACCTGCAGTGAAACAGTGTGTCCAGAGGCTTTAATGAGTCATGACCCAAACCAGTCCACACACACACGCACACACCGTGTGTGTGTCGCTCACAGGTCACAGGCGAGCTCTCAGTCCCGCTTCTCTCTGTCCACAGAGAGCAGTAGTTTACGTCTGGGCGAGTCTCCCACCAGAGACACGGCGTCAGAGAATCCGGCTGCAGGATCGGTCAGCTGCGAGCTGGAGGAGGTGGAGCTCGTGGCGTCAGGAGGCGAGGACGCCTTGCTCGGTGAACTGATGAGACTCGATGCGTCGTCCATCTCGATGACTTCAAAGTCTGCGTCGTTCCACTGATCCGCCTCGTTCTCCTCCTCCTCCTCCTCCTCCTCCTCTTCCCCGTTGGCTCCTGAGTCCAGCAGCGCCTGACGGAACTCACTGTCGTCCGTGTCAGGCCGGCCTCTGGCGCGGGGTTTCCTACTCTGGCCGCTGGGGGCTGAGGCCAGTTTGTAGATGACGGGGAACAGGATGGAGGTGAAGGTGGCCGTGATGAGCGACAGGTACATGAGCAGCGGCTGGTCCGGGAACTTCCCCAGCAGGAAGCCAACAAGGGCGGGCAGCACCATCTCGCCCAGCGCGGCGCCCACAACAAAGGCCGACGCCGTGTGGCCTGTCACCGTGGTGTACTGCTCCACCCAGGAGATGCCGCTGGGGAAGGTGGTTGCCATGGACGCGCCGTACAGGCCGGTGCACAGCCACAGCGCGGCGTGCTCCTTGCTGAAGAGGCAGAGGAGCAGCGAGGACACGGTGGAGCCCACCAGGCTGAGCAGGATCATGGTGGCCGGGTAAATGCACGCCGCAAAGAAGATGGCCAGACCTCTACAGGCCGCAAACGTGGCCCAGAACAGAGAGTTCAGGCCGGCCGCCTGCGCCTGAGGCATGTGGGCGAAGTCCTTGGCGAAGGTGAAGATAAAGGAGCCGTAAGTCACCTCAGCGCCCACGTAACCAAAGAAGAAGAAGGAGAGCAGGACGATGAGAGCGGTGTGATGTTTGGCCAACAGCGGCTTCCCTGACTTGGTGCGGGCTTTTTCCTGCGACCTGCTGCCGCGGGCCAAGAGGACGAAGAAGAGGAAGGAGACGAGGAAGATGAAGCCGCCGATCACGATGTAGGCCCACATGGATTTGAGGGAGCCGGTCCTGCCGTTGACGTAGCGGATGAGCGTGTGAGGGTCGGGCGCTCTGGTCGTTTTCTCGGGGGCGAAGGGAAGCGTGGCGTTGTTGGACGTCAGTCCAGGCCCGAACACCAGCTTGGCGATGATCGGCGACGCAAAGGCCCCGGCGGCGAAGCTGAAGTGCAGAGCCTGCAAGTGAGGGCCGGCCTGCTCGCCCCACGTGTTCAGTATGAGGACGTTACCTCCTGAAGGAAGGATGACACAACCCAAACATAAAGACATGGCGTTCCAGCACGGGCTGTTTAAGACCATACAGCAGGATTTACTCAGAGAATTACACTGGCTTTCTTACCTGTATCCAAAACCCCCATGGACATCCCGATGCTGGACATGAGGCCGGTGAGGATCAGAGCCTGTTTGCAGAACGGGATGGCACACATCCCAAACGCTGTGATGAGCATGGATAAGCCTGAAGGACACATGTGGTTATGTGTCATTAAACCAAGCCAACGTGTCGAGAGAGAGAAACACACACACTGTAGTGACGAGTCCTCATGAGCACTCAGTGTTTGACGTGTCCTCAGTTTAACTTCAATACAATAAACTAAGTCCTACGTTGCAGCAATGAAATCAAAACAGATTTATTTTCCACTCGATTCCTACAGATCATAAAAAAACAGCACAGCTGAAACTAACTTAAATATAATGACACTTGAAGACACCTGTAGCCACCTTCAGCCTGCACAAGGCGGCGCCCCGGCATGGCCTCTGCTGGCTTGGAGGAAACAATCATGGCTCTTACAAACCCACTTAAGTTGGTTACCATGACGACTTACAACATGTCTTATTACAGCAGCTTTAAAAAAAATATACGTATTGTCCCAAACTAGGTGTCTTCTGGAGGGGTATTCAGACATCTCTAAGTAAGGTTTTTAACACTCAAGTTCCTCTGAGCTTCGAGGTCCTGTATCTGGGTCGCGTCTCTTTTTTGGAACGCAGGAGTGAAATAAAACTATTACAGTTACTTTTGGTGGCAAGCAAAAAAACGATTACGAGAAGATGGTTGAGTCCGACTCTACCTTCTATTAAGGACTGGTTTGGAGTAACTCTTGAAATATTTAAGATGGAAAAACTATCCTATCAACTAAAAATTCAAAGGGACAAATTCTATCGGATCTGGAATAACTGGATTGTCTTTATTACCCCCGAGAGAGCAGACTTTTTCTAATATCACTGGTACCACTATCTTATGTTTATTTCCGTGAATGTCTTTCGATGTCTCTCTTTTTGATGGCGGCGGCGGGTGACCCCCCTCACCTGGTTTCTGTTCTTGGTTTCATGTTTTCTCTCTTTTTTTTTTTTTTTTTGTTCTTCCCTTTTCTATTGTACTTTAAAACAAAAACCGGATGGACATCTGTCATTACCTTTGTTGATATGTATGCTTGATGTGTGGTCATTTTCTGTCCATTCGAAATAAAGATATAATTTAAAAAAAAATATATATATACGTGAGGACAGCGAGGCGCTAACGCTTGAGGAAGACGAGGATAAACCAAAAGGTTACCCAGCAGGAGGTGAGGGTTCATGCAGTCGAAGAGAATGCCTCCAAAGAGCGAGCCGCCGATGTATCCTGCCGAGCGACCCACGAAGATGTACGAGATGTTGCTGATGTCCTGCTTCACGTTCACAGCCAGGTCCTCGAAGGTGGGGCCCAGAACAGAGATGCTCATCCCCTAAAAACATGAAGAGAGGGGAGTTAGTGCATCGTTCATGTGTTTAAGGCTCGCACGAGTTATCTCAATGTCTCCTGATTAAACACAGAACAGCTCTGAAAACCAAACCAGGATCAGCCTGTGTGTGTGTGTGTGTGTTTGTTAAGCTTACTCAAAGCAAATTGAGGAAGAAGCAGAACCAGTGCAGAAGCAGGAAGCAGGTACACAGGTTCACTGATGGATGTCAGTAATCTGATATGTTCAGTTGAAGAGCAAGTTTTGCAACTATGTAAATCCTGTGTGTGCAGATATGAAGAAGTCACTGACAGCTCTACTGGGCTTTAAAGGCTTCACTGGATATACTTTGTGGGCCACTAGTGCACAAACAACATGACCTTAAACTACACACACACAGCTGAATGAATGACGTCAGCTCATTAGATTACAAACGGACTCTTTGAGTAGGTGTTAGTTTGTCTAATGCTAATTATTACATACATCAGAGATCTTAAGTGAGGGACAATTTTGCAGTTTTTTAGCAAACTGCTCAGTCTCTCCTTTATTTATATTACCAAGCCCAGGAAAGATGCACAGAGCGCCAGGGTGACCATCCAGCGGCCGCACGCTCCTCCTCCTCCCCCGCCGACCACCTCCACCCGGGCGTCGCACCCCGCTTTGGTCGACCTGTTCGCCGCCTTCAGCGCGCTCCTGAGCCCTCTCCTGGTGTCCTTCCTCTGCTCAAACAGCGTGTCCTCCTCCTGCTCTTCATCCATGTCGTCTTCGTCCTCCTCCATGCTCGCGAACCGAACGTGCTTCTTCTTCACGGTGGAAGACGACATACCTGTCGCTACCTTTATCGCTCGTGGGGATGTTGCAGCGGCTCGTGGGGACGTCGCAGCGGCTCGTGGGGACGTCGCAGCGGCTCGTGGGGACGTCGCAGCGGCTCGTGGGGACGTCGCGCCGTCACGCGAGAAATGAAACCTGTCGCCGCTTTAATTGGCCTCCTGCCGTTTTGTTTACGCTTCGTGTTTGTCGGTTCCGCGGGCCGGCTGAGTTGCTCTCAGGAAGTCGGTCATCATTGACGCACCTGGATGGTTCAGGCAGAGAGAGAGGGTCCGCTGCAGCCGCAGAGACCCTCCATATACTAACGGACTGTATGGCTGCTTGACGTTTCCAAAGATCGTCTATTGACAAGACAGCTGACTCGGTGTATCAAAGGTAGTCAGCGGAGATACCAAATTAAAGTCCACAGGCTGAGATAAATACAGTCATTCAGAAAACACACAAGATAAAAAACAAACAAACAAACATTAAATTATAACAGAAAAAAGGCACCTGTGGTTGGATCGTTGCCAACTTGATGAATGCACTTAAATGTCCTTCTTTTGCTGCTTTTGTGTTTTTTAATTTGTTTGTTTGTTTTTTTTAAAACATGAGGTAACCTTTTTTATGTCTTGTGTGTTTGGAGATTTGTCGTTGTGCTTTGTACTGCAGGAACACTGTATGCTATAGAGTTATTTCTATGACCTCAATCAACATCTGGTGAAATTAAGCTTGGGTACATTTATATCTGTCTTAATATTGGTCAAAGTTTACTGTCCCTCTTAAAATAAATAATGAATCAAAATAAATCAGGGTTTATCCATTAGAATAAATTGAAAATTATGCCATGACTTTAAATATTATATTATGTAGGATTGAATGAAAGTAAAAAATATCTACGTGCCGTCACCCTTGTCCTGTCTATTACCTGAACACCTGTACGACGTTATCGATCTTGGTTTCCCAAATCCAGAGTAGAGTGAGACCTCTTCTCTTAATTTGCTGCCTGGTTCAGCTGACGCGTCAGAAATGTTCGAGGGAAAACAGGAAGTGGTCGCCACTACGTCAGCACAAAGAGGAAACGGCGACCTCTCGTGTTTAGAAGCACATCTGTCAGATAAGACTAAATCTTACAAACTATTATAATGAGTTTAAGTCGAGCTAATATTCAGATCAAATACTCGAGAGTGAAATCACTTTAATTCAACAAGTTAAACAAGCAGCAAAAAAGAAATTTAAAAAAATCAACAACAGATTACTGTTTAATTTGAACTCAAACGTTCTGTTTTACTTGTTGTGTCCATGGTAACTACAGAGAAACTCCTCTTTAGCATGATGTTTAAAGTCTATATGACGTGTATTTAAGTATTTAATGAAGTATGAAGTATTTAAAGTTCCTGGCTGAGGAGGAGGAGGGATACAGGATGCCTCTTGGTCAGAACTTACTGTTGAAGCATGTTTTTTTTTTGGGGGGGGGGGGGGGGGGGGGGGTTGTAATACTGACTTGCTTAAATACATGTAGTCATTATATAATAACTTTGGAACCCTAAAGTCCCACAAAGTAAAAAAAAAAAAAAAAAAGGTTTTCAGCTTGTTCACACACGACTTTATTATTATTATTATTATTATTATTAGTAGTAGTAGTAGTAGTAGTAGTAGTATTTTACAGTATTTGGGCTTCAGGGTCTTTGTGCATTCTTGTAAATAACCCTTTATTCATTGATTTATTTAGTTTTGAAAACAGGTGTTTATATGTGTGTGAAAGGAGACTTTAGGTCAACAAAAGTTGAAGTAGTTTGATTTGTGCTCTTACACCTGATAACCACCACGACCCCAAGCATGGATGAAAACACTCAAAACTCTTTTGTGTCGTCTTTGTGTCACTGAAGGTTCATTGTTTGTTTGGGACGACAAGCACAGATTTTAAAGGCCAAATCATTTTGTTTACGTGGACTTTAAACGCACTTCAGTGATTGAGGGAGCCTGAGCTCAGGGAACAGAAGACTTTGAAGAAATGAGTCAAGAGAGGTCATGAGCTAATGAAGCATCATGTTTACTCCAGATAAACTGTAGGCCACTGTGTCTATGTTTGGTTGCAGAGTCATACGTGACATACGTCTACTTCAGCCCATGTCCTGCGGCAGATTTTGTAAAAAGTGAAAGTAATTTCGGTTGAGAAAATTAAAGGTGAAGGATACATAAACATAGACTAACATGAACATGAATGGACGTCACCCCTCTGTTTCTGCAGGAGGCACTGGAGTCCCATCGATGGGGGCCTCCATGCTGGAAATGCTGTCTCAGCCAAACTTTCAGTCAACCTAATTACAGGCTGAGAGCTGAGGCGGGTTTCAAGCCTCTAAATAAACTGTTACAAAGCTCCCGCCTGTCATTCATGTCAGCTACACGCCTCGCTGCAGCTGCTACAAACATAGACTGGATACAAACCACGCTCCAAACAAAATAGAGTCCATCCAATCCGATCTAATGTAACCCTAACCAATGGGTGGGCGTGGTTTGTAGTGGGCATTACTTGCACTGTACCTGCAGCTGCAGTTGGATATACTTGCTCATTGTGATTAACGCTTATCCTTCATTAAATCAAAACAGATACCTTATAAAACATTTTGCAGTTCTTGCTATGACGCACACAGTTCTTGCACTTCATGTATCAATCCCGGATGTTGCTGCTTGTTTATGAATAAAAACACCAAGAGGCAATAAGTGAACAGAAAGCAGGACGCAATTTATGCAACATAAAAGTCGATATAAAGTCAGTAAGAAAGACGTTTTTCTTACAGCAAAGCTTTACAGAAATACATCTTCATCTGAACTTGCAGCAAACACAAAAAATGCAAACATTTGAATACAAAGGTAGGCCAAAGAATAAGAGCAAATTAACAATAAAATGGAGGCATACTGTTCGCCACATGCAGCAAGTAGACACGCTTTAAGACAGAAGTTCAGACTTTGCCTTAAAGTTGTCTCAAAACAAAAACCAGCCATGCGATAGGTTTGGTTTTTTTTTCTCTAAATGTCTCTTTGGACGTCTCAGGTAAAGAAGCGTGTCCACGGTAAAAAGAGAATTACTTTAGTATAAACAAAAAAGGAAATGATTAGCACAATATGACATTTTAATGCTCGTATAGCATTGAGGTTTACAATCAAAGTTCAGAGGTACAAAGGAAGTAATCTCCTAGTCCAGACATCACTCGAGGCTCTTATTGGTGAAAAGGAAAAGTCAACTCAACAGTCATGCAATTAAAATGAAAGACGTTATGCATAAATTGAAAGGCAGCGGCTGGAATATTCATATTAAGAGAGGAGGAGAATGTAAACGCTGCTGACGATTGTCACAATTGCATTTAGAAGAAAAAGGCATTTGTGGTGAATTATTGAGGAGCAGAGCTCGATCACTTTGTCGGTTTCTCTGTCACGCGGCTCATATCCGACTTCCTCAGACGGAGGAACACGGGTGCCATGACGCTCCAGATGGACACTCGATGTTTCCCTGAGTGTCTCTGAGCAAGCTCACCTCCACACATGTTGGACGACACTTCCTGTGAGGTTCAGAGGAGGTGTGTGACAGAGGACTAAACAGCATAAAGACACTGTCAGACATTTTTTTTCCATTTCAGTACATTTGTTTTGGTCGAAATTAAATCATCCTTTAGGCAAATGCCCATCAATCACAGCACGACACTCGGCGCAAAACACTACGAAATAAATACAATATGAAAAAACGAAACATGCGTATGAACTCAGGCTGCAGAGTTAATAATGAACGCTGACAGCACTGGACTGATTGTCAATGACTGGTCAGAGTCATGTCCTCCGCTCTGTTTAAAATAGAGGATAAGATACTGTCGCTCAGTGCGTGCTAGTCTTTCTATAAAGCGTATATTGATTAGTACGTTTGCACAGGTATGCTGTTATTTTGGTCCTTTTCAAAGGTCACCCATCATCCAATCAGCTGATCCGTGTTTGAAATGTTTTATAACTGTGAGCAAATCAAGCTTCACGTTCTTTAACAAACAAGGAGGCCTCACACAGTCCAGGTGAGTAAACAAAGGTTTGATGACACTTTATAGACACGCAGAAAATACAGGATCAGCTTCAACGAGCAGACAACGTCCCACCTCTGCTCTGCTTCATGTCAACACTGAACACGTTTAAATGTGTCTGATTCATCAACACTGGTGAGAACGACTAAAACACGACGCTCACCAGGAGGTTACAAGTGTTGTGAAACTGAAGCTAAAGTTGACCCTGAGCCTGTGTGCAGATTACACTGTAAAAACATCCTATATTGATAATTAGATGTCGATAGTTTTTCTATGCTACGATACTGTTAGCTTTCTCAATGACCTCGGTTATATTCCTTTTAAAACGTCACTGAAGGTTTGACATCGTGAGAGCTGAGAAATGAGAATTGTGCACTAAAAGTTGATTTATCAAACTACATCACATTTAAGCCATATTCACATGCTCACAGTCCAGATCAACTTCTTTTCTAAACATAGAAAGATTGAAGCGGGTGCATGCTCAGCGAACAGAGGCAAAATATAAAACAGACCTCCAAGCTAAGCTGGTCCTATTGGCTGATGTTATTTTTAGGTTATTACAATCAGATCAGGTCTAACTTCTGTATATTAATGTCTTAAAAGAAGACGTTTATCTGGACTTTTCGGGTAACTCTACTAGAAATAAGATAAATGTACTAGCTTAGATGTGAGTTTCTGCAGAGTGTGCTGCCAGCTTTTAAAGGTCACATATTATACGAAACACACCTCCCCATGTTCCTCTAACTCTAACATGTGTCTCTAGTCTGTCTACAAACCCCTCATTGATGAGAAAAGTCCATCCTCTCTGTTTTCTGCCTGCTCCACTTTTCAGAAAATGTGTGCTCAAACAGGCCGTTTGGAGATTTTCCCTTAATGACATCACAAAGGGCCTCCCCGAGATGGGTGACACCCGAGCCATTCCAGAGAGGGGGCGTGGTCGGACACAGCTCATTTACATATTTAAAGCTACAGACACAGAAACAGCCTGTTCTGAGCAGGGCTGAAATAGAGGGGTTTATAGACATGATCAAATACAGCATCAGAGTGGATTTACAACAACACACTTCACATGTTGAAGAGGAGCGAGGAGACTGATTTAAAATGGTTGAAAAGATAACATGTGACATTTAAACACTGGACTCGCCTACGCTCAAATGGACGAGTTACGCCATGCAATATACTGTATATATGTATTTCTGTTTCTATATGGGGAAAACTTATGCTTGAATATATCTGTGGTAGACGTATACATCACATCTTTTTAAGCGATATCTAAGAAAACAGCTGTGTTTTTAAACTGATGGTTTTTATCTAAGTTTTGGAACGATGCAAATAAACTCTGAAAAAGTGGAACTTTCCTTTGAAGATTGAAATATTTAAAACAGCTGAGGTTTCACAAGGAGCATAAATTGATGAGTCACAGTCTGAGCAGCTTTAACCCTGCAGAGACACACACACACCCGTGGTTGACTCCCTGTGTGCCCATAATGGAATATGCACAATGCAAAATATCAGTGTAAATCATAAAGACCTTAAATTTAAATGTATTTAGGACCCCTTAGAAATAACAGGACCCCCCTCGGGGTTCTGTAATAAAGCAGCTGTCTCCTTCAGGTTCCTATCATTACATTTACTCTGCTTAAGCTGAATAAACAATTCTCAAGTTTACGAGTCTTTTGGACCACAGTGAACCCGGAGCTCGCTGGTCTTGGAGCTGCTCAGGTAGAGCCCAGATTGTTCAGACCCAGAGCTGCGGGTCTTGAGATGTTAAATCTTTGTGCTTCGAGCTGCTTCCCTTGAGGAGTCCGAGCACGTTCACAGCTCGGACGATTCACAAACATTAACACTGATCCCTCAGAGCGCCTCTCTGACATCACACGTACGATACGTCCCTTTGGATCACCCTCGATATTTACAACATTTGGAACAAATCAAGTCGGTGTCAACAGGAGGGGTCCGTCTGAGGGGACACATCACAGACGGCTTTCAAAAGAAATCTTCACAACGACAAGAAACGGAGATACTGATTGAACCTCCAGCAGCTCACCTTTGGTGTAAGTGGATGTGGTCTTTATATGTCTACATTAAAGCCTTTCAAAACAGATAACAGAGAATGATAAAGTCGACCTTAAGAGTGCAATCTGAAAGTGTTGCATTAATACAAAGTACAGCACGCCTTCCTTCCCTTGTGTTAAAATGTGCAGATTCCCCTCTTTTCATTTTAACTTCAAGTTCGGCTGCTGCACTATCAATTCATTTGGATTAAAACGATTGAATGCATAGTTCTTCTCCATCACATTCATGTTAAAGTTCAACCTACGAATCTGTCTGATATGTTTCATCACTTTGGCATTTTCTGGCGTGCTTCTACTGAAGGCCGCCGTTACAATCTTTAAAAAAACAACACACAAACTGAACCTCAGTCCTCAGAAGTCTCTGAGCTCCCGTGTCTCTCTCTCTCTCTCTCAGTCTCTTCAGCGGGACACTTAGAGGACGGATTCTCCTGTTTTGCACGGCGCGTCTCCCTGAGCTTTCTCGTTCTCGATCATCTTCTCGGTGACGCCCTGGTCCTTGCTCTGAGCCGCCTCCATCTCGCTCCTCCTGCGCCTGGCCTCCACCCAGGGTATCAGACACAGCACGGCTCCTCCGATGAGCGGGGGGATGCCTGCCAGGTAGAAGGCCACGTCGTAGCTGCCCAGTCTGTCCCTCAGGAAGCCTGCAGGCAGAGAGAGAGGACACATCGTATCATACACGTTGTGCTGGAGGAGATGTGATCTAGTTATCTGGCCCCTCTCCTTTGGAATCATCGACCTGTCAGGACCCTCAGTACGTTTAAGAGTAGCCTTAAAAACCTCCTTTGTGGATCAGCTCATAGTGAGATGTGCCGTGCACAAGCAGGTTTGACCACCAAAGTCCTGTTTGTTTGATGAGTGTGAGAGCTCCGTACTTCCTCGGCCCTGGCACGACTGGAGGTTCAGTTCATGCAGGAGCACGAGCACACATACACAACGTGATCCCCGCCTCCATTACAGAGAAATCCTGGAATATCATTTGATCAAAATGACTCATAATAAGCCACAAAGTCAGTCAAGGAGCTGTCATGTACTCTGTGTTGTAGACTTAGTTTTTTTTTTTGTAAACGAAGCACACTTAGTCATGTGTTATATTACGACGTTATGTCTCAGAGGTAACCGTGCTGTAGTCTACCGGGGGACGTGACGCAATAAGCTCCCTCTCTCCTCTGTTATCAACACTGAGCAACATGAGTTTGAGCTTTTATAAAAGGCGTCTAACAGAAGATTAAACATGGACATCCTCATCGAGCACTTCTCACTCTCTCTCCATGACCAGGATCCTGTCCGAGGAGACAGTCCCACAGACTGCATGTCTTTGAAATGAAAAGGAGCTCAGTGTGTTTCAGACAGAGGCCTCGGCACATGACGCTCACATGAGGAGCTGATGAACATGTTCCTGAATGTGATGCTTTCTAAGAGGCCAGGCATTTCACATCAAATATGGACAAACCTTCAGCTTATAGAGCACAAATTCAACCAGACACTAGGTGGAGCCAAAGACTCCTCACTGAGAGATTTACAGGACGCTGCAGGAATGTGTTAAGAGACGATTTCTTCTTCAAATAGATGAGCAGGGAAACCTGTGACCTGTGCTTCGGATTTATTTATTGAGCTACACGTGTCTTTTTGAACATATTCTGTGAGAGGGCTGACTGGTCCTCCATATTTTTCATCTTTCAGATGGATTTAAAACTTGAAAAAGGTTTGTTCAGAGGACTCACTTTGTGATGTTGTGTAGGACTGAAACTCACATGACTTAAGAAAACAAAAGTATTCAAACTAAGATTTTTAAACAGACAGTTCCTGAAGACATGAACTCATTGGGAATAAGATTTTTCACAATTTTTAATAATTTGTTGATAGCAACCAGTTTTAAAGCAATACAGTCCAATTTGATTTGATTATCACTAGAATTAAAACGTACAGAAGTTTTAAAAAAATCTAAAGGGTTGTCCAACCATTAAAAAACGGAATTGCGATTAATCGCATTTGTAAGGGCATGTTTGAGTTTTCTTTATTTTGCATTAAAAAATTGTCAGGCTTTTATTTTGAAAATGATTTGTATTATTTGTGTACTGTCTTAAGTAAGAGTACTTTACTTGTTGGTCAAATCAAACAGCAACTTGTGATTTGCAAAATTCTGCAGTGATTCAATTTAAAAAAAAAAATGTTTTAACACATCGACCTTGATTTGATTTGTAAGTCTCAAACTCTTTATCTGGATAACCGTAGTTGGGAATGACGTCTCTGAGTCTCCTCCTGGGTTCAAAGTATTCACTATGACTCTGACATGTTTTATATTTACATCGGTGGTGTAGTGGGAGCGTTCTAACTTTCATGACACTTCCTGTCTCACCTGCGATGGGAGGTCCGACCGTCATGGGCACAGACATCAGGCCCAGCAGGAAGCCGATGGCCTGGGACACGTTGTCGGAGCCGACGAGCTCAAAGGCGATGGGGGCCATGATGCAGATGAAGCAGCCGTCGAACAGCCCCATCAGCAGGCAGACGGCGATCAGGCCGCCGAAGATGTTGCACAGAGGGATCATCATGGACATGACGCCGATGACGAAGAAGGAGGAAACCTACACAGAGTATTCAGAGTATTCACGTCAAAACTGAGCTTCACATATTTACTGATCCACTGAGTAATTGTTCTCTTATCACATTACTTTTTCCTTCAAGTTAAAGGGAAGTGTGCGTTTTTGGATCAAAGTCACCAGATCACCTTTATGCTGTCTCAGAGTTTTTAGAGCTCAGACGGTTTCATGAAAGAGGAAAAGATAGCTGCTCTTAGTCATCACTTATTGAGGTGAAACTTCCTCTCTGGACGGGGCTCGGCCTTTCTCACTCCATGCTTTATTGTTCACGGTGAGAAGGCCTTCTCATGAACCACAGAGAGGGAAAGTAAAGGAAATCGAGACAACAGCAAAAACTGACTCACACTACTCCACTCAAATGTAGAAGCATCAGCCGTCACTCAAGAACGAAATGTGACCCTGAGAGGATTTACATAACAAAAAGCAAAGACTTTCCTACATGTCAAACTTTGATCTGAGGCTGGTTTCATAGCTTGAGTTCATATCTAGTAGGGCCCGACTGATATGTGATATTTGTTGGATCGATATCGATATTGGGGAGAGAAAGAAAACGATATCGATATCTGCATGTATTGCTTTAATTCCTAATACAGTTGTCAAACACTTGTGGAAAATATATTTAGTGAAGACCAGATGGTCACTCGACTGGAAACTAACTTGTATGAGCATCACAGCCTGACACTCTGCAGAGGGAGGATGTTTGTTATAATCCATACAGCGCCCTCTGCTGGTAAAAGAGAATTGCTAGTGTAATACGATGAAATGCCGTGAGTAAATCTAGTATTGAGTAATAACATTAGCCGATAGCCACTGGATGTGCTAATAATGAGATGATCATTAATGGGTCAAGCTCTGATCTGCAGTTACAGTGTTTGATCAATAAATGCTAAAATCATTCAGAGCATATTTAAAGGAAAAAAGAGAAGCAAGACATGTAATGTGGTCATGGGACATCCAACAAACAAATCTATTGGCTGGTTAATTCAGGAGGAGTGATGACATCACTCTAACAGTACTCACCTGCAGGTAAACTTTGTTCACCCCGTTAATGTAGTCTGCCACTATGCCGAAGATGAGGCGGCCCACACACGACGTGATGCCGATGCACATGAGCAGAACTTCTTTACTGGTGTCCTTCCCGAAACGCTCCTCCACATGTTTCATCTGTGGAGTGATGAAGGAAACAGATGAGCACAGATGAGTCATGGCTCTGATTTGGCTTTTAAACTCAGGAATGCAGAATGAGACGGAGCAGATACGCAGACTCAAAGTCTACAATTCACTTAGTTGACGCTTTAATCCGACGTACATCAGAGAATAAGAACAACACAAGAGAGGATCTAGAGAGGAGGAACTAACGTCAGGAAGTGCAAACAAACAGCTTGAAGTCTGATCAGATGCACAGGTGCTGACAGGAAGTGACCAGAGGTGCTGACAGGAAGTGACCAGAGGCAGAGCAACAGCATCGACAGCTGTTCTAATCAATCTAATCAAAACCATCCTACATATCATCCTCATCGTGTTCTTAACGAGCTGGGTCTTTAGCTTTTTCTTAAAGGTGCAAAGAGACTCAGACGCAGGTCAAATGGAGTTTGGTAGTTTGTTCCACCACCGGGGGGCGACAGAGGGACTCAGGGTCTAACTGGAAAGTTAGGAGGACGTGTACATAGATCGTTGAATACTTCACATGGTTTTCAAGTGTTAGTCAGTGTTGAGGACAGTTTTAACAACAGACTCTGTTCTGTATCATTTCTCAGGCTGGAGCTTGTCAAAGCTAAGGTCTACTCATTATCAGCACAGTTATGAAGCTTGTTCATATTTCTCTTTTATGTTACCAGTGATCACTAGTTTCTCCTTTAGACTGTAAGAAAAGTCGGTCCAGATGTTTGTGTTGTAACTCTATCTCTGCTTCCACAAAGCTGCAGTCTGTGAGGCCCACAGTTTGAGACAGCAGGAGGAAAAAAAGAGGCCTGCTGTCTATGTGGAGCTCTGCCATCTACCTCTACCTCCAGGCAGCGTGCAGCGGTGCTGCTCAAAGGATCTGTCTGTCTGCTGCTTCTACCCCCCCATGACACCACACAGACCCTTCTGCAGGTCACACATCCATCATCCACGGCCTCTGGATGACTGGGTGTCTCTTAACACAGTGCTCTATGTTCATGTGTGTGTGTGTGTGTGTGTGTGTGTGTGTGTGTGTCCATATCAGGGGAAATCCCACATTTACAGTAGGAACTTTTTAAAGGGCTTATTCCACAACTGAAGGCAGATGGAGCCTCTAGGAAGACACGTCTCAGCTTTAAAACAATGCGAGCATGATAACAAGAAGGCGCTTGTCCGTCTGTATCACATGCTCTGCACATGTGAATGTGTGTCTGCTCTGCTGAGAGGTCGCGTCCTGCAGAGTCCGAACAGGAAGCAGAGATTTATCTTCAAACCACCACAGACAGTAACTTGACGACGGAGCAGGAATCGTTCAAAGTCCTCTGACAGTACTGAATGCTTCTTACACATCACAAAGACATTGATGGACTTAATTAAGTGAAGTAATTAAGAACATTAACATGACAGAAACAGGACTGGGCTTTTCTTTGCTAATTAAATCCTCTCTGCTTCCTCACATATACCATATACCATTTTCACACCATATTCTCCTCCTCTCTCTCTCAGCACTAAACCCTCTTGTGGACGTTAATCATTCATCGAGACCCCGACTCTGATTCTTAACCCCTGTGTTACTGACGGCTCCAGAAAAGTTACGACCCCATTCGACCCCAGCTCATCGCTCTACAATCGACCCCTTTCATCCCACCCTGCTTTGTTCTTTAACATCCCACGTGTAAGTCATCCTCCAGCCCTGCACAAGCCCCTGCATTACTCACATACACTGTTAGAGTGCACAATGGGCTGATATTGGAAGTAAATGGTACTTGAGCTTGTATTTTTCCTTTCTCGTCTTTTGATGATTCAAAGCTCTTTTACTCCACAGGTCACACCTACACATTCACACACTGATGGTAGAGTCTGCTGAGTAAAGTGACCATCAGTATTATCCATTCATACACATTCATTCGCTGCCACCCAAGCAGCGAGAGCAACTTGGGGTTAAGTGTCTTGCCAAAGGACACATTGGACATGAGGCTGCAGGATCCTGGGATTGAACCTCTGAAGTTGCGGGCCCTATCCAGTGAGCCACAGCTGCTGTCTTTATTGCCATTAGTTACAGCAGAAACATCATTGAGAAGCAAATAAACAAACAAGGTGAAAAAGCTCCAGCAACACTCAGAGTTTAGAGATCGAGGTGTGTCGGCTTGTGGCCTTCGTCCGGATCGTTGAATGAAATAAATCTGAAAATGTTTCCAAAGTAAACGTCATCGAATGATTCTTCATTTAGGTAGGAGGAGTATGATAATCAGATCAAGGCAGTTTTTGATTAACAACTTTTTACAGACCGTGTGAGCTGAAATTCACAAACTTTTTTCTATTTCTTTCCATCAGGCCTGCAGTCAATCACTTCCTGTTTTCTCATTCAAACGTGCAAAAAATGAAGATCAGAGTTAATAATATGACATCACAGCTCTCTGTGATGAACTCATTAATCCTTTATCTGCAGATCTTAAATTCATCACGGACCCCTGTTAGTTATAAACAAATG
>NC_136691.1:22150975-22375038 GCF_947650265.1 Symphodus melops
AACTATTGTTATCCTGCCACCTGCTCTAAGGGACTACTGAACGGTGTTACTGACTCAGAGCAGCGGGGGAGAGGGGAGCACGAGCACGGGACAACACAATCGTGCCAAATGTGAAAACGCCCTGAAATAGTGAAAACACTGGTTGAGATAAAAAATCCCTTTCCCAGGAACGTCCAGGCCAAGACAAGCAGCCGTATGTCTTGATGATGGATTTAGATTTTTTAACTCTCAGGCTCTGATTTCCTCATTCTTTTCTGTTTGTTGAGCAATAGTAGCTGTTATCTCACAGAGAGCTGCCTATTAACAAGTCGATTTTTTTTTTTACTTAGCCCTTCCCAATGGGGAGAGAAAACATTACAAATATGTTGATTTAACAGGATTACACAGAGGGACTCATAAACCATCTCATGGTAACACTCCATCCCATCGCTGGATGATTCTGGCTCTCATCTTCCACTTTCACACAGCTCAAGTTGAAGGCTTCTGAAGCTTCTCCTCCCTTCACATCCACATCATGTGATTCAAATTCTGGGAAATCACATCATGGAATCTGCCTGTTTGCATTTACGTGTTGCTATTTGTCATCAGCATATGAATATGTGGTGTGAGTGGAGGTCTGTGAAACACAAACTTACCAGGTGAACATAGGGCACAAAGTAGCCATAAAGGGCTGCAGGGATGCCGAACGCCCAGATGCGATATCCCAAAGACCTCCAGATGTTGATGTTGAAGATCTGGCTCATGGGTGGAAAGCGGCTGGTGCGGGTGTTGGAGGCTTTAACAGGTAGCAGCGGCTTGTAGGTGAATCCAGCCAGCAGCAGCACAAACATGAGGATGCAGAGGAAACGCATGGTATACTGGAGGCCCACCTTCTCCAGCAGGCCTGACAGAATGAAAGGCAGGGTGATAGTGAAGATACTGCTGCCTGCTGTCACTATGCCATTCACCAGGCCAAGGCGCTTCTTGAAATAATGGCCCAGGATGACCAGGCTGGGCTGGTAGGCGAAAGAGCAGCCGCAGGCAAACACGATGCCATAGGTGAAATACATGGGGCCCAGGGTCCTGTGAGGAGATACAATAACAGGTTAACTCACTGCCAAACCTTTTGACTAACAGCACACATGAATTTACAAGCTGCGTCCTGAAAAGCGTGGCAACACGGAAATGTGAAAAATAAATTGCAGTTCATCAAACGGCCACTTGAGGCTGTATCCACGAGTGAGTCCATTTTCCTCCTTATGAAAACTTTATTCATCGAAGGCCCAGTGTCCACCTGGCATTTCTTCTGGGCAGAAAAGTGAGCGGGGGGGGGGGGGGGGGGGGGGTGTCCTGAGGTAAGACGTGCTGTTTAAAAGCGTGGCTTCTAAGTGAAATCCATGTCTATGCTTCAGAGTTCAACATGCCCACAATAAAATCACATGACTCTGACACTGCGTAGTTTGCCCTGTCAGCTGTCAGCTGTGAAGTGCTGATGTCAGTCAGTTTATAATCAGTAATCAAAGAGTTTTTATTGTTGTTGCACCTGAAAGTGATGACAGAGGGACGCTTGAGGAGCGCACGCCACTTTCTTTGGATGGGTTATTACAGTCCAAGTCTTTCCTCACATGTGGACAATGGAGGATTCCAGGAAATGATTCACGACGGGATGTGAAGTACGGCACCTCTTGCCAATAGAGTCCTAATGAAAACTAAAAGGAGTGCCGCCTTGTTTCCGAAGATCTGCTCCACCCAAACGTTCCCCGACTATAGAACATACTTAGAAACACTTAAGTCTACAAACAATAAGTACATGTCGATGAAGATATTTTAATATAGATAGAACAAGGAGCATGTCATTTTATTTTGACAAAGTCGCCACAAAAGGTTCCATCACAGTTGTTCTGGAGCTTTCTGCTGCATCACATGGTCGCCCTCCGATGAAGGAGTTTCTCCAGAGTCATGGAGTTTTTAGTAATAAGTCAAAAGTGTTGAAAGTAAAAGATGGGGAACAATCAGCTCAGGATCATGGGATGGTAGGAAAAGTGTCCAAAAGCTTTTGTTGAAGCTTGAAATGAAACTGTTCATTCAAAGTTAAAGCACTCGTCACAGCGTAACAGCTGGCTAGCTTCTCCAAAAAAAAAAATACCAAAAAAAAAAGGGTTCAACTGGAAAGCTCTGATACAGCAACTAATGCTGAGGTCTGATATCGACATAAAAGGATGATGATAGGTGGATCAGGCAGACGAAGGATGTTAGGAGCTGTCTGTGTCACAAGAACACATCTGGGACGCCTCAGGACCTCCAGAGAGACGGTCGAGCATGTTTGATTTTCTTCTATCATGCGTTCCATCATGTCAGTGCTGTTGACCAATGAGAGCACAGAGCGCTCTGCACGTGCAAAACTCACGAGTGCAAACAAACAAAATGACGAAGCATGAGAAGGATGAAGTTGGTGCTGCGAGATGGAACAATGACACACAGGAAAGGTTTGTCCAGCTCTGTTGTTCTCTCTTTCTGTTTACACTCTTCCCTTTGTTTTTCCTGGAGCTCCGCCCCTCTACTTCCAACGTCATCACGTCGGTCTTGGCGATTGGTCAGGGGATCGCCTAATCCGACACAGTGAACGTTGAAACAGACAAAAAGTTTGTGTTGTCTGACTGGGCACCTTTTATGAATTATACTTCAGAAGAAAAGAAAAAGAAAAAAGAAAGAGGAAGAGGTGGATACGTAATCTGTGCAAATCACTTCAGACCTCCAGAGAATGATGTAACAGTAACCATGTGGTGTGTGTCGTAGGAGTAGCTCTTAACTAATTAATGTAAACACGTTTGTTTTTAAACTTGTTGCTATTAGTGCTGTTTATGTTCCTGTTTTTTGAGCTGCTGTAACGACTACATTTCCTCCATAGGGCATCAATAAAGTTCATATTTATCCTTTTCTGTATGCTGTGATGAAGTGACATCATTTTGAAATGGAAACCAGAAGTTTGGTCCTTACTTGACAAAGGAGCTGGCCAAAAGGCCGACCAGACCGACAGCAGCGCCACCCACTGCTGTGACTCTGCAGCCCAGGACGTCTGTGAAGACGCTGACGATGGGGGAGCAGAAGAAGATCATCCCCATGGAGAGGGAGCCCACCCAAGCTGCAGGAGACACACACACACAAAGACACACAACAAACTGTAAGAGTGATCGAAGCTTCATCGCGTCCCTAACAGAAAACAGGAAGAGTCTGCTGTGTGATATAAACAGTACAGATGTTGATGACTACAAACACTGTTGATCTGTATCCATGAACACACAGAGGAAATGACAACCTGTAACAGCAGGGAAACAAATCAAGCAGACAGGAAAACACTTAGTCGTAAAAATCAACACTAAGTGGGGAGAACATTCTGTATTATTTAATTTGACCTTCCTTGGAACAATCCAAAATGAGTTAGAACCACCTCTTATTGTTCATAGACACAAAAACAAAATCCATTCACACAACACAGTCTCACGAATCCAGGTGAAAAAAACAACTGAGAGAGAACTCCAGGTTCAGTTTGGAGCGTGTCCTCGAGCCAATGAACCGTCCAATAACAATGGATGCAATCAAGCTAGTGGACGTGACTCAGACCTGTGAATATGACGGACGCATTTAAAGCGCAAAGAGGATATCATACTGAGGCGACACGCAATATAAAACGAGGGTAACGTTGGTGTTGGACGCAGAGTTGGTCCATCCATCCATCTATCTAACAACAAAACGGGGGGGGCCGCTGGTGGCCTAGTGGTTAGTGTGCGTACAGAGGTCCATAACCTGAGCTGTGTTTCCTGTCCCGTCGTTCCCCACTCTGCTGTCACTCCCATAAAAGCATAAAAAGACATAAAAAAATAAATCTAAGATGTTAAAAAAACGTCTCGTCTTCATTGTTTGTTTGTGGCGTCTCAGAATCGTGAGTGAGGCTGAAGCTCTGACCATCAGGGCGCCCGCAGGAAACCCGCTTTGCTCAGCAGTCCTGTGTGTGAGTCGAAGGTGAAACACCAGCGTCACATGCTGCAGCGTGCAGACCTGCAAGTTCAGATGCACGGGACACAGTTACAACAATCTACAAGCAATTCAAGGCTTGTCAAAACATCTGTGTTACTCAGATTATGTGCTGGAATATTCTATTCAATTCAAAACAATTCCAGGGCACACAGAGCAGTAGATGAACAACAGTGCAGCTAGTCTAAAAGTTTAACCAAAAATAAAGAGTCAAGAAAAAAATAAATAAAAAGCTTTCATGAAAGGATTCGTTATTTTGAAAGCTGTGTGAAGCAAACGCGGAGATAAAGGAGTGAAAAACAACAACACTGACTAAACACACTAAGGCCTCCTGCTGTGCTCTTTGACCCTGGGCAGCAGGATGAGTAAGCCAGCAGTGAGTGACGTGTTTTGTTAGCAACAAGAAGCTGAGGGACGTCGGGTCTCTGAAGCAATCAGATCTGAGATGGTGTGGGAGGCGAGCACAGGTAGCACTGAGAAGGATTAGACAGGGGAAAGATGAGACAACTGTTTTTCCCAACTCTGAAGGACGGTGAGAGGAAAACTGTGTAGCTGCCGTCGTTCTGATTAATGTAAAGCCCTCTGTGTGAGTCAATCCTCCCCCATGCTGTCCGAGGACCAACACACAGTCTCCTGTTACGTCATAACAGAGCTGGACCTAAAAATCCTCCTCCCACACTTTTATTTATCCTAACTCTGATATCAGCAGCCGCCTCACATCTCATGTCGGACTGCAGAGGACAGCTGCACTGTAATGATTAACTGTTCCCAAAAACAAACTGTTTGCTGAAAACACGAGCCTATTTTGACATCATTTAGAATCTAAATGACGGACAGGTGCGTGTGAAAGGTTCAAACTTGCTTCAGCTGGAGGTTAAAGGTCGTGTAATGGCTGTAACACAGGTTTTTTGGGTAGAGGACCTCGAGCCTCCTTGTAGCGCACCGATGGTCAACGCTAGCTTCACACGGTGGCTGACTCTGGTACTGCAGTGTCATCAGGTGTCCAGCTTACATGCAGAAATAGATGTCTATGGAGCAGCAGACACAGTAAAAGGACTTGAGCTGGTTTAGTTCTCTTCTAGTTTCCTGACTTGTCAAAGCGCTGTTAGACCACGTTTCATACATGGGGTACATACACTCAAAAGTGGAGGACCCTGATAGGCTCTTGTTGTTATTCTCACCGTCTGTCTACTGGGCCAAAACTTTTCAAACCTTCAGGACATTTAGTTTTGAATATATTTCCATATAAGCCAGGACACTGAGCCCTCGTTTTCAAAGATCACAGATCGATGTGTTCATATGAAGGCCACTGTATAACTGTATAGTTGAGGCTGATTGTCCTGTCATCAGTGTTTCTGACGTTCGGCATTTTAAAGGTGGTGTTTAAGGAAGAAATTAATCGTGAGGGGAACATAGATGATACCGTAACACTTCAAATAAAAGCCCATCCCAATTTAAGACCTAGCCCCCTCCTCTCACCTGTGATTCTTCAGGCAGCGCTCCAATCAGAGCCCCCTGTGCATTTAGGGATGAACTAGCCTGCAGTGTGTGTGTGTGTGTGTGTGTGTGTGTGTGTGTGTGTGTGTGTGTGTGTGTGTGTGTGTGTGTGTGTGTGTGTGTGTGTGTGTGTGTGTGTGTGTGTGTGTGTGTGTGTGTGAGTGAGTGTGTGTGTGTGTGTGTGTGTGTGTGTGGGCTGTGTTAAGGATTTTTAATGTAATGTTGTCATGAAACCTGGTTGTGGACACAATTATATATTCTTTCTGGTATAAAAATGAGTTCTATCTTGATTTAAGGCCCCTCTGGTAGTGATTCTTGGTCCCAAGTATCAGCAGAGTCATTTCATAGACTGACACAAATAAAAGCACAGCCTGTTAAAAGAGAACTGTGGGCCAGCTTTATGGTCTGAAACACATGAATGTCTGCACACGTTGATGTGGACACATCATCACAGCAAGCTCTGACCTACGAGTGACATTACACACAAAGATTTGACCATCACATTTCAAGAAAACCCATCCAAAGCTTGTTTTTAGTTCAAGTTTACTTTTACTAAAAATGTCGTCCGTCACCGGGACAACAGGCTCCATCCAACAGTGAGCAGATGATTGGGGCTGTTCTCTTTACACTGCTGTTCTTAAATGTATTCATGTGTTTACGTTTGGTGTCATCTGTCCCTTTCAAACTCTGCCATGCTTTGTCACTCTTAATACTTGATACAGATGAAGCTGAGCCGCCAGGATCAACAGATGTTGAGTGGACACAGAGTTGATCCCTCAGTGGAAGCTGCAGCAGTGTTCACATTCAGACTCTCACATGTGAACATCCTGACGTGGAGCCTATATTTAGTGCCCTGCTCTGGTTTACTTATAAACTCTCCAAGCCCTTTGAGGACCTCATCCAGACACTGCAGTCAGAAAAATGTCTAATTCACAGGGGTCCGCTGTGCCGGCTCTCGTCTTAGTGGGGATATCGGCTCACTTTTAAGCTACATAATGTAATAAATGTCAGTGAAGGAGAAAAGGATCCCTGGAGGACAACAGGAAATTTGCTGTTCTGGTTTCATCTGTCGGGTCTCTCGGTTTAAAAGCATTTACGCTTCATAGAAAGAGGAATTCCTGCTTGAGAAATGTAATATTAGAATCCTCTCTCTGTCCCAGTGACATCCCACGTTAGCCGCGGGCCCGGCTTGGACACTGACAGATGAGGCAGGGTTGCCCTAAGTCGTCTGTCTGCCTTGTTACAGAGTGCTGTGCCCTGAACCCGGTCACCCCACCATGACTGAACCTCCAGCACAGGAGGAAACCAACGCCAGCGAGCTGAACACTCAAGAGTCCAGACAGGTTGAACTCTTCCTTACGTTGAGTTATTTCAACTGTTTATGGAAACGTTTAGGTTTCCTCTTAAAGCCCACTGGCTTCACTTTGTTTCTCTGAGCTCATCATGTCACTCCCTCACTGTTTCTCTCTGACTCCTCACTCTCTCATCTCTTCTGCTTTTTTTTACTGTTTGTACAAACTATTATTGGTGACTTTTGTGGCAGCTGTGGCTTAGTGGTGGAGTCTCAATGTGAAGGTCAGGGGTTTGGTTCCTGCAGCCTCATGTCCCATGTGTCCTTATGCAGGACACTTAACAAGTTCCATAAAGAGCTTTGAGTAGAAACAAGGAAATCACTTGTTAGAGATTCTTGTGACGTCCTCTTGTTAAATGCTGCTCTGCTTCCTCATCATGTAGAAGTGCTTGTCTGAAAGCTAGCAGCTGATGACAGCACGCTCACTTCACTCAGGTTGTACTCTCAGACGCAGACTGAAGCGTGGGCTTTTTTTCCCATAAACTGGTAGAATGTTTTCCAAACGGATTTTCCACTTTTGGCTGAAAAGCAAGAAAGCGTTTATAGAAGAGAGAAGAAGTGTGATTGAGTCAGTGCCAGAGAGTGTCTAACAGGCGAGACGCTGGAATCATCTGGAACACAAAATGTGCTGATCAACGCAGACGTAAGAAGACAAAAGTAAAGATAACGTACGTCCTGAAGTTCCTGAAGTCCTCATTTCAGGAGTGAAATGAAGATTATGATTCGTTATTTCCCGAATCATGAGGTATGTTCCTGGGGCCGCCTGTGGCCTAGTGGTTAGTGCGTGCCACATGTACAGAAGCTGAACCAAAGCAATCAGCCCAGGTATGAGTGTGAGCTGTGGCTGCTTTCCTGCGTGTTGTTCCCCTGATTTCTGACTCTGAATAGACAGAAACAAAAGCTACATTTAGCCTGTTGTTGTAAGTGTGCGGCCGGTGGCCAAACGTGTCTTCATTTGAAACCTTAAACCAAATCAGCGTTTTACACTCTTTAAATCAGCTGAGCTCTCCATGTACGGAGCGACCAGCGTCCTTTAAGGGTTTAAGTAGCTGTTGTTGACTCAGAACAAGTGTTTAAGCACACCATGCCTCTGATGGACGCCCGGCGACTGTGTCCATTCTGAGAAAACATTTGGACAGCTCGCATTAAGCAGTGAGTAGAAGAGTTATCTATTAACCAGAGGTAATGGAGCGAGCTAATGGACAGGCACACTTGGCTCATATTGCAGCGATGTGACACACCATTTCACTGCTTGAATCAAATAAACATCTTGTTCCTGTGGTACATTCTCAGAATCACTTTATTTGAGGTTGTTTTTATCAACACTGACAATAAGGATGGGCTTCAGTAACGGGCAGAGACCCCGGTGTCCTCTGTCAGGGTTTGTTACTGTGGAAGAAACCAAACGCAGGGCTCCAAAGGTGTTAATAAATCAACTGATCTCCAAAGCAGGGACAGCAGCAGATGTCCCTCTGTGGACACATCAACATGCAGGACTGTGAGTCCGATCACACCTTTAACTGTATGAATATGACTGACGTGTTTTTAAGCCTGAAACCTTCAGCATAATGTATTCAACATGCAATTATTGACTCGCCAAAACACACATCTGAAGACTCTCGTCCAGGACATTTAATATGAGAATCATGAAACTACACTGAATTCAGTGTATTTTGGGTGAAGCTGGTGTGTGTGTGTGTGTGTGTGTGTGTGTGTGTGTGTGTGTGTGTGTGTGTGTGTGTGTGTTTGTTTTCCAGCCAAAGACAACATGCAGGAGAGATTAGGAGAGGAAACAACTCCGAGCCCAGGCGACCATTCAGAGAGCAGAGCAGGTAAAGCATGTTGGAAGATGAGGGTGAACCTGGTGTTGGATTTCACTCCTGGACGTGGAGTTGGTCTGCTTCCTGTTGGACCGGCAGGTGAGTGCAGGTACACGCAGTAAACGTTCACACTGCGCCCTGCAGGGAGTGTGGGGGCCCACCTGAATGTTGTTTATAAGCTGCAACAAACGACTCCACCTTTCACTGTTTACTATTTAAATACATCCACTGATGCTACTGCTGAAAACATCTTACCTTTACAAACTGCCTGCATTGGACAGGACAGGCTTCATATGAGGGATGAGTGGTTAAAGAAACCCTCAAATGATCCTGAACAATATGATACGCTAACAGGGCTGTGTCAGTGTAAAGAGCCTCCTGATCCGGTGGTCATTGTAGATCAACACCGGGACAACAGTCACCGCTGGCTCTAACCTTTACCCTGCTGCAGTCTGAGGTCAGAACAGAAGAGCAAAGTGAAGCAGCTTTACATCCAGAGGGAGCTTTGTTAAAGATGACTCAGTTTGTAAAACACATAACCACCCTGTTTCCTTCCAGTGAAACAAAGCAGCAGGGATAATGGCTTTACAAGCTGTGTCTATGTTAAACTGAGACTCATTACTGACGTCTCTCCTGAGGGGAGGAGCACATGATCACCTCCGCCTCTGACTCCTTCTGTCTGCTCTGAAGATACATGTTGGATGTGTTCTTCAGGGGGGACGAGTCTGGATTTGAATGAGACTGAAGCCGACTTTGAACATTACTGCAAGTTAATGTGTCGCCAGGGCAACAAATCCCTTATGACACTAATGACTGGAGTATCAGAGAGCAACAGGAGGCAGAACGGGAAATAAATTACATTCATTTTTTAGTCTAAAGGATTTCCTCTTTTAAAATAAATCTCTGTACACCTTGGTCGAGCTTCATTTAGAAAGCACCCGTTATTAGTTCTCTACAAATTTCAACCAATTACTACAAATCCTTCACCCCTGACAGGAGGAGGTAGACTACAAAAGACTGGACTGACTTAATCCACCTCCAGGCTTCAAAGCTGATTTTATTGACAATACAAAGTGAGAAAAGCCACCTGCGTCTAAAGCAAGGGACTCCTAGCAAACCACAGCAGGCGTTTAATGCTCCAGTCTGACATCGCCTCACATCTAAAGACAGACTGTACGATATGATGGTTTTCTGTCGCTCATATTTCAACTTTCCTTCCAATCCTGGTGGAAAAATATAAATGGAGTTCAAATCGAGCTGCCGGGCATTTCTTTCCTCCAACTACTTTAAAGTTTCACAAATCCTCAGCCACCTTTTTACTAACAACATGCACCTTTGTCTACCTGGTGACAGCAGGCTCAACAGAGATCTGTTCATGTCTGTTGATCTGGTGTCGTGATTGTTTTGCACTGCTGTTAGCAGAAAAAACATTGGAGGCAAATAGAGAAACCCGGAGACACAGAATTTAAAGGGATTTATAATGTTCTAACATACATCAAAGGTAATGTTGGTCATTTTGGAAAACTAGCTTTATTTTGAAAGTAGCATTCCCTCAGTGTTCGGTTTTCACCCACCCCCTCCCCTCTGTGCTTCCTCACAAGCCCCGCCTCTCTCTTACGAGTGCGCTCCAACATGGAACCTCATCTTCGCTTGTGTTATGTAGAAACTGCGTTGTCTCATGTCTCATTGAGCAGGAAGTATACTCACATGATAAACTCCGTCATCAGTGACACGCACTGAGTGAGGTCGAGTGCAACACAAGGACTGGAGAACGAGCGGGGAGACAGGGAGGCGTGTAATTGGTTCATCAGATTGGTACCTCCTGGCAGACATTGGTCGAGGTTTTTACAGTCTTACTGCTACAAATAACAACTTTTCTTTGTTCCTTTTTCAGAGAACATGAGTTATTAATTTCTGTCAGGACACAAAGAAAATTTCAACCAAAATCTTCAGAAGTGTTTCTGGAGAAAATGACCAACCCTGCCTAAAAGCAATGATGACATAATTAACATAGAATACTAAACCGGCCATACAAGTACAGTACAGTTGTTTGATTCTTTTATGATAGCCCTCGTCTCATAGAGCTGCATTGTATTTCCTTGCCACTTGGTGGTCAGTATTAAGGTTATTATTACACAAAAACTATCTGACAACGTCCTGGACATGACTGAGAAGTACATAATTATATGTGTCAAAAAATGTGTATGCCTTGAGTCTTTCTCGTATTGGGTTTCTCCACAAAGAATGCTAAGACGAGCAGTATTTGTAATTTGGATGGTTGACCTGACAGTGAGGCTCAGGAAACATCAGTCAGACTTCTGCTACTATAAAATAACTGGAGATGCCATCTTAACCTTCTGATGTGAAAGGACCGGTAAAGGAGAAACAAGGTTGAGTAAACAGGTGTACAGTAAGTCCAACATAAGGTGTAATATGGAACGTGTCCTCAGATGTTATTTTGGTCATATCAGTGTTATGGTCTGTTTGGTTTGAAGTTATTGAAATGTTTCTAATTAAACTGAATGTCATCACTATGCTATGCTTCAATCATTCGATGGTAAAAAGATAATAAGAGGGAGGACCAATAGCCTGGTGGTTGTGTGTTGTGAGCTGTGCCCCAGGTACAGAGGCTGTAGTCTTCCCTACTATCTCCACCCAACATGTTCTGTCTCTCTTCAGCTGTCCAAGCCATTAAAGGCAAAAAGGCCCCAACAAATAACTTGAAATAACTAAAGATAATATGAGGGTACCTCACAGGCTGAACTGTTCTTCTCTCAACTATTCAACATTCATAAAGTTCTTAGAGCATAGAGGCTGACTGACGCCCCCCATTGGTTTCTATAGGACGGTTTTCATATGAGAAATGCTGACTCTAACAACTTTTCCGTCAACCAAACGACAGGCAAAGAGGAGGAGCTGAGGCGGGCCTTAAGCCTCCTGACTTTTGCACGTCTGCTTTGGCTTCATTTTTCAGCACCGGAGGTTGCCGCTTGGGTTATTAGCAGTATTTTTACTGGCACAGGTCCACAGTTTCTGTCAAGTCAGATAACGCTGAGGCCTCTTTGACCACAATAATATTCCCTGAAGTAAGTAGAGTCCCTCAGGTGAAGCCTGGCTTATTCTCGACTGGAAGCTGTGAGGAAATTCTGTCAGCTGTCAGCTCAAACTTCAGGCCTTTCACAAACTGCAGACTCATGAGGACTAACTGTGGAACCACCAATCATGTTAAAGTATTACTTTACGGCTCTTGCTGTTGATTTACAAAGACTCCATTCAAAACCCTCTTCAGGGCCTCAAAGTGCAGCACATCTGGGCCTGAGTGGACCTTATAGAATCACAGCAGCTGGAAACCATTTACGCTGGGCTGCTCCCCTGCAGGATTTAGCAGAGGAGGCGCAGTTAAAATCGTCACATTTTGGACGCCTGCATACAAAGTTCCAACTCGTGTCCGTCATGTGTTTTCTGGCCTCACACCACAGGAAGTGAAACCTTATGCCTGATGACTCAGCAGAAAGTTAAGGGTGGGAGGGCAGCCACAAAAGTAATTTATGTCTCTGCATAAAGCAGAGAAAACACATCATATGCATCTTTGAAATGACTTCTCCAGAAGAGGTCAAAATAAAAATGTTCAATAGGAGTAATTTTCTGTGCCAGAGGAAAAGGGATGGGGCGGTGTGTCAATGCTGGATGCTGATTGGCGGAACTTTTTATCCACCCCCATTGTAAATTCACAGTATAGACATGGCTGCAGGCCCCTCTTTGGATACGCCTCTCATACTGTCTTTGCTCAATGTTTTCAGAATTGGTTGCCTGACTAGTTTCTGCATCCAGTCTGAGAATGGTCCCAACAAAGCACAAGTAGAGGTCAGACCACAATATCCTCTGTTTCTCAGATTCTCAATTGACCCTCATTGTGAAACGCAACCAAGATGTATAACAGGGGCGAGAACAATGAGCAGAGAAGAGTTCACCCCATGCATTCAAGTTGACCTCAAACCTTCTGGGTACAAAAATGCCATCATTTCATCCTCTTATACGCTCACAAACGTGTTTGAAATTGTGACACAGTCTTGATTTATGTCAGAATCCTTTATTTACGAGACCAAGTCACATTTAAAGATATTCCAACAAGGCATTCTTGAGAAGCGTCGCTCAGAATACTCATCCTATTCATCCACATTAACATGCTGCCCAACTAAGCAGCGGGAACAACTTGGAGTTCAGTGCCTTGCCCAAGGAAACATCGGACATGTGGCTGCAGGATACCCATGACCTTCTGACTGAAAGATTTAAAGGTTGACCAACTCTACCACTGAGCCACAGTCGTCCGCTGCAAGCTGCCATAATAACAAATGGTACATTTTTTTTATCCTCTTGGGGATAATTCATTAAAAAAAAAGACATACTGCTTTATCAAGCATAGACAGACATGCGACCCTGAATGGAGAAAGCTCTTGTTATAGATTACAGATACAACTACATCACAAAGTTTGGATGTTTGTTCTTTGTGGCGTCCATTGTTGCTAATGTCCAGGCACATAAGAGACGGGACTGATCATGTTATTCAGAATCTTGTTATTCTGTTAGTCAGACTTCATAGTTTGCTTTACATGATGATGAAGAGCTCTTTTCTGCTCTGTACAGACTCAACACAACAAGGACGTCACAGAGCTTTCTGATGAGCAGCGTTCATGGGAGGAAGTTCAACACGCCGTATATTTCTACAACCAGGGGGCTCTCACTAAAAACTATAAGGAAAGATGACATCAAAGCTGGCGGGGAAACATGGGAGTGATTCTCTCTGATACCCCCAAATGAACTCCAAGTTAACCGTGGCCAAGATGACCAGGCGAAACTGACCTGAGCAAGACGTTTGAACAAGATAAATTAACCGTCGTTTTTTATCAGAGCAGCACACACAGCGACAGCACGGCAGCTTTCAGCAGCAACTCACACTTCCCTATGTGGCAGTCTTTCATGTAACATCATGTGTTTCCACGGCAACAATAAACTGTTGTTTCTGTCATGGCGTCACTGCTTCAAAATGAAGTTATCAGTTATCTCTGACTTTGATAACTGTTGGAAATATTAGAGAAAAAAAAGTGCTGTACCTTTAACTGTAAACATCAACAAAACATCCAAATTATCCAAATCTCTTATGTTGAGCTTTTAAAGGGAAATACACAGATCATTCATTCATCATTGAAGGGGTTTCATAATCTTTACATCAGTCAAAAACCTTTTTTCCCCCTAAACTGTTAAACACCTTCCAATAATATAAATATTTAAATTAAGTGGTTTATTCCCACGATACAATCTACCATGCTGCTTCTAGAAACAGCTACATGAAAACATATTGACCGTTTCATGACTTTTGCATGAACTCAATGATTTTGTGTTGGGATGAATATCAAACCAGCATCAGCAGCAGAGGCTCCTTGTAATTCCTCCCTGTCAATCTCCGTGTTGTCATCGTGGCCACAAAGTGCCTCGCTCTGCCCCCCCTCATGTGTTCTCCAGCCCCTCCCTCGGCCGACGGCATGTGTGGCCTGATGATGCGTGTCATGTGCAGGAGGCCAAACAATTGGTCCTCATGCTGCCTCTGAAGTGCTGCTCGGCTTCCAAAGTGTTTACCTTCCCTCGGATTTATCTCCCGACAACCTTCACCTAGACTCAGGCTCACGCTCACACACGCCTGACATCAAACAGCCGGTCAAACATTAACCAGTGGTCGCTCAAAACTTCACAAGCTTTAGTTGGAGTGATTCGAACCATGTTGGCTCTTTTTTATTGTAAATGACCCTTCAGAAGCAGGCCAGCTGTTGAAGCTCCTAATACTATTATTTCAAAGTCTGTCAGATACACAGAAACAGCCACGTGACATTTTAACCCAATGATCCTATAATCTAATACGGAGACAGACATGAACGTCTCACTTAAACACAGATGTTTGTGGTGACGCATACGGCAAACACTGCGAGTGCTCTTTTGAAAGATGGAAGAGGACAAGTCAAGATTTTCTTCCCCTAAAGAACGATTACGTCTCTTTCTAATAAGAACAAGTCAGAGAGAAAAATGCACTCTTCTGCTGTCCCTGTGTGGTCGCTGACGGTAGCATAACTTAGCAACCTTTGCATTCGATGATGTTGCAGTATGTGACTCTTCTCTTACACTACTATTACACTCAACATTATCCACTAGGCTGGGGGATAAGTTTGCACCAATCATAATCCTGTAGTGAGAACATTGTCTGCCGTGCTGCTTAGCGTTAGCATCACTGAAACGACTGCCATCAGTTAGAAACACGTTCTGAATCAGACGGTGATGGGCTTTTTCCTGGTTCGACAGATGGCGACTCTTGGGAGTGATTGTCTCATGACAATAAAGAGTCCTTTCATGGGACCAAATCATGTTTTAGTATCAAGTATCACAAACAGTATCTGTGGTATCACCCTGAATAAATGGATGTACTGATACAGGGTAAATGGACTTGGGCTTGTATCGTTCTTTTCTAGTTTTATCTCTACTCTTTTACACCGACACATTCACACACTTTGACCAGATGTACCTCTGTTATGTGCTACTTTTATTATGTTGTACCGTTATCATTACTGAACGTGTAAAATTGCAAATTGCATTGAGCTAAAAAAGAATTATGACATGGCAGAAGAGCATCAGTTGAAGATATAGGAGACTCAACATTTAGTCTGAGATGCGCTGGGTCTTAGGGGGGCTCACACCAGGGAGTACGCTGGACCCAGAAGTCTGGTTCATTTGATCAGAGTGAACACAAACGTGCTGTACTCACATACTGTGCCCGAGAGATGTTGGTGGATTTGCAAACCAACCACTGTATGTGCATACTGGCACCTGATGTGTCAGCTGTGTGGACTGTGTACCAATAATAACAAAGATATGAATGTGAACGCAGACTAGCAGGGCAAAGCAATCGTGCTCCAGAACGCTACAATCCAAGACGCCCTAATTCAGAACATTCAGCTAGACAACACTTGAGCCTCCATCAGGGTCTCCTCACAGCTTGTTGGTGAAGTTGTGTGAGATACCCTGCTCTGCTTCTTCAGTCCAACACTTCATCCAACCTCTGACCACCCACCTGCACGTCAGCTACACCTCACGCTCGCTCACTGACGGTGATACTGAAACAATATTTTCAACTTCACCGAACAGTTAGTTTCACACTCAGGTCGAAAACATCGGCTTCATGTGTCATTCCCTCCTCTTCGTTTGGCTTTTCCACGAACTGAGGGGAAATACTATTCAGCCAAAATACGCTCAGATGACTTCTTCTTATTGACACGAACATCAGTCAACCACATGAGTTCAGGTTACTTCAGATTCATCAAAACAGCACAATCAAGGAGTCTAAAGTCTGTGTTTGGTGCAGAGGTCTGCAGCTCCTCTCTCTTTATAGGCAGCAAGCAAGTGGCTTTTATGGCACCAGGCCCAGGAATAACCCCATCTGGCATTCCCACAAGGCGGGAACCAGAGCCTGTAACACAGATGTGAAGGCCACTGACCTGACAGTCCAGGCCAGTATAAGGGCTGGACCTTCCCGCCCCAGCAACGCACTCTCTGATTGGTTGATTACCATGTTCAATTTCCCAGTTTTGAGCAGCTTATCTTTGGCACAAGAGACGACAACAGCTGCCATGTCAGAGTTGATCCCGTCAGTCAGCGGATCAAAATGAGCCAATACAGAATGTGCATGTTTGTCTTGATGGCACACTGATATCAAGTACAACGGACAACCTGTCTTAACCAACCAGTGCTCTGTTATTGTGAGAAGCTTCAGGGCACTCTTAAACTTTTTATAAATGACTTACATGTTCCATCACTTACAGCTTGGTAAGTCTTAAATCACAGAAATGATAACTCGTCCAAACTTAGACCTTTGATTGAAAGAGTGATACCATCTTAAAATCACAAACACTCATTGCTAACTTCATTCACAGTGCTGTGATTTCACTGTGTGTATCAGATGATTATCCTGCCTCTGGCCCTTTAAACATTTTTTCTTCATTCTTGCTTCGAGTCTGAGTCCCCCAGCAGATATCCTGCTGAAACAAAGAAGTGCTTTAAAGCCCCGCTCAGCCACTTTCCTTCATCTTTAAATCTCCTCTAGACTCGACTCTTACTTCATTAAACCACAGTGAGCTGCCGAATGTAACAATGAAAACACAAAGATACAAACTATAACTCTTACCCTGTCTATGTGTGACCTGAAGTGATGCACACTGCAGTCAGTGCCATGTTGTGCCACAGGTCAACTAAATATTATCAAAGTGCTCTCTGAAACGCCTGAAAGAGACGGCCTGTGTCCTCTGAACACACAGCTTCTGCAAAGCATATAAAAACATCTATCTCCTCAGGGATCATCTCTGTTCTGTTGTTACACACTATGGGTGTTTCACACCTTTAGATCGTTGGCTCTGGTCTGAATCCTGGACCAGTTTGTTTCATTGCTGCATAATTACCTCAAAGTTTGGGCTTTAAGAGGAGACATTTACAAGCGGACTAAACTGTGGGATGTCCGAGGAACATGCTCTCTAATTGGTCTGAATTTATTGCACTCATACCCAAAAAGTAAACAAAGACAAAAGTTGACTCCTGCATATGAGAAGAAGCCTCCTGATTGGCTGTGGCTGTTACAAAGATACATTACAGTTGGACAGACACCTGCTCGTCGATTTTATATTGTTCACATTTATCACTGAAGGTAAATGAAACAGTTTGAAAATGAAGAAGCGCCCCATCGCTCACCTTTAGCAGCTGTCTCAGTACGGTTTGTTCAGTATGTTCAGGCTGCACCAGGGTTTGATTGACAGCTCTCACATCAGAGCGAACAAAACGAACCAACCTGGCAAATGGACTTGAGTTCTTTTTAAAAAAAAATATTTTTGGCCTTTTTGCCTTAAAAAGGCGGGAAGGAGGCCACAGTCCGGACATGAACCCGGGCCACCCGCGTTGAGGTGCTGGCCTCCATGGGGACACGCGCCCACATTGAGTTCTTTTTTAAGCGAACCAAACAGGCAAGGTGTGAAAACGCCCTCAGAGCTATCTGAGGCTGTCAGGGGCAAAAACCAGTAGTTCAGTACACTGCCTTTATTGCTCTTAAAGTTTACGACAGCCTGTCATGCAGCTTCATGCACCTGAAGCTTTGAACTGGACCCATTTGACAGCGTTTTCACTCATTTAGCCCCTAAAATATTTTGCACAGTGGGGTTTAAGAATACCAAGTTTAAATGTGTGATCCTGCTGAAGGGAAGGGACACTTCTTTAATAGTTTAAAGTTCTTATTTAAGTATGAGACTCGCTGTGGTTTATTTACAGCCCGGTGTAAAATACTCCTTTATAACAGGGGACAAAGTGGCTTTTGTTGTTGCTGAGGACATTTCATATCATGTGCAGCTTAAAGAGCATGCAGTTTAGCATACGAGAAGAAGCAGCGTGTTGCAACATGTTTGATGTGCTCTATTGAGTCTCACAACACGGGAGTGCAGATTGGTCTTCAGTGTGCCTGAAAATCTGTCACTCAAAGTGTCTCCAGAAAGAACAAAGGATAGAACTATCTCAGGTCCACCTCGTGTTTTTTCATGGACGCCGTCGTGTCTTTTTTTTCAACTGTTGTCAATGAGTAGAGAGTGTTTGCGGCAGAAAGCAGAAAGTTCATCGTCCAGCATCTTTACTTCCGAGCGCTTAACTTTTTCAGACAGGTGCTGACGGCACTGGTATGCTTTTGGCTTCCTAATATGTAACTTATTATGACCAAAGTATCACCATATATTAAGAGCAGAAGGGCAGGCCCAAACAAGTCGGAGATAAAGTCCCACTTGTGCAAAACATGACACACTGATATGAGGAGGCAGTGATTGTCTTTACCCTGCAGAGCCAAACGTGCAGAAGGCTGCAGAGCTAATGTGGACATGGGACGGGAAGCTGCAGTCTCAAGATAGTGAGAGTTCAGATAGGTCAAGTCCTAAACCAGGATACAGTGTGTGTGTGTGTGTGTGTGTGTGTGTGTGTGAACTGTCTGTCTTGACGATTGCTTAGTGAAATAATGCATGAGTGGATCACTGCCCACCACTGGCTTTGAATCCGGAGTGCGGTCCTTTTCGATGCGTTTCTGTTACAGCGTCTCCGTGTAAACGGGGCCTTCAAAGAGCTCAGGCAAGTAGCAGCCCATTTAAGACCCTGTGGAGCTGCAGCACGGGCTGGTTCATTTTCCATATCTTTAAAAGGACGCATGTCGCCTGACAACCAAAGAAAAACTAAGCTGTTAGGATAGACTGTGAGTTTTCACAGCACACAGGACACTATTTCACATGCTAAGAAAGTCCTGACCTGATGTTCACTACTTCTCGTTCCCCTGACACTGCTGAACGCTCAGAGTCTTCAACAGTGCACAGCTTGGTGTGTTATGGACGTGGCTGGGTAATTAACGCGGCTGTTTGGGACGTGAGAGCAAGAAGTTTGTCATCCAAGCGCCTGTGAGTGCTCATTAGTTAACACTTACTAGTTAAGGTGAGCTAAGATCAGACACTGTCAGCTGTCTCCGTCAGTCAGTGTTGCGGGGCTGTAATGTGATCTAAAGGCTGGAAGGTTTTGATCACGTAAAGACAAAGTTTGACGTCAGGATGAGGTGAGTTTACGATGTTTTGTTCCCTCACACGGACGGCATCTAACATCAACAACGTCCTCCTCTCTGGAGTTTCTCTCTCACATTAGATTCTGCAGAGGATCCATCCCAGGTCATCTCCTCGTCTGTCACTGCCTCACGCTGAAAAATGAAGCTGGTTAAAAGTCATCGGTGGCAACCAATAACCTGTAATGTCTGCCCGCTGGCTGGTTCCTTCAGTGTGAGATAAGAAAACCATAATTACATATGAAAGGTCACAAGGGAATCACTCAGTTTTTACAGTCTTTTAAAGTTCTGACATCACTAATGGACTTCACTTCGTGTTTTCTCCAGGTCTTAAAAATAACAGCGGTGAGGACGGAAAGGCGTTCCACAGGTTGATTCGTGTTGTTATTTAGTCTCTTTGACCTCTCATCCTGCCTGTCAGAATGAAGGGCCCTTCTCATTGCCTCCCACCACCCTTGGCACTTCCTCTTACCCCGGTGTCAAACTTCAAAAACCCCTCAACAAGAAGTTTACTGCCCCCCCCCCCCACCCCCCCCCCCCCCCCACCCTCCACAGGAAGACCAGCCGTAAAGCACAGGCGTGTAGCTTCAAGTGACACTTCAAGTCCTCTGTGGGAACGGGCAAACGGCCTAAAAAAACCCAGCTGATGAATGTGTGCTGGTGTCAGGAGTGGGACACAGGGCAGGAAATGCACTGTTATTGTCATCAGACAAGCAAGAGAGCAAAACGAGGGTTCAGCTCCTAACTGAGCATGTGCATTCTCATTCCATGTGCAGCAACACTGCTTTTATTTTCTGCTATTGTCACAAGTCCATCAATGGTCTGGGGCACATGCATCATTGTCACATGCTGAAAACGGAGAAAAGCTCCGTGTCTACAGGGTTGCAGGGGTTCATACCGAAGTGATGATGTCACTAAGCGTTACATCTTCAGACAGAAACAAGCTGACAGTCATTTGAAAGACGGTATGATGAGTTTGAAACACACAAACGGACGTCCATGGAGCATGACTCAGCAGCACTGCAGCCCACGGACAACAAACCCCGTCCGTTCACGCTGCACTAGCAGCAGGACTGAGGGACAGAGTGATGCAGGGCGACAGCTGGAGATGATGCAGCCTTATCCCTGGAAAATCTGTTCCCACGCCATGCCAGGTTAGGAGGAAGACAGCCCAACCATTGCAGTTCAAAAGTAAACAGAGCGAAGCCTTCAGAGGGAAACACATATCATGTCACCAATGTGCACGTGCATGTGCACGAGATCAACAAAACAAGAACGCTCTCAGAGAGCAGAGCCGTCCACATGGAGGAGCACACGCTCACACTTCATCATGATGGTTTCATAAACATCCAGTTGATCTTATTTTAGGAGAAGTGTAACAGGAGAATCAACTGTTTGTAATGCAAACTGAAAAGTGAGGTCAAATAACCCAAAGTTATAATTAGAAAACAATGATGATAACACAGAAGTGGGTGGACATTTCCTTCTTCTCTCCCTGAACTGAACGTTAGCATTTAGTGCACGTCTGCTACTTGAATTTATCTTTTCAAAACTCATGATAAGATCTTCAACATTTCCTCCTGCAACTCGAAAGAATGACACCTTCTTATAAAACCAATGAAAAGCCAAAGGCCTCAGTTCAATACGGGGAGAAGACACAGAGCTGAGAGGCAACAGAGCCAAGCTGACGTAAGGTGATCTTAGGACACGCTGGTCATGGAGGAAATGTGACTTGAATAGTTCTGACCAACACTAACGCTCAAATGGTAGGCAGCCTAGCGTCCTCCTGATGTCTGCTTCTATCCTCTATCTCTACATGAAGACATTTTGAAAAGCTCCCCCGGGGAACAAACACACCTCAAAACACAGCTGCAGTCAAGACCACTGAGACTGAGACTGGAGCACTTCACAACAGGCCATGGTTCAAAGATTTACAGAGACATAAAGCATTACATAACATGCTGAATTGGAACCAACTCCAAAGGCCCAGTGTGCTCTGTTGTATGGTAACCATTGCTCTGCATGCCTGCTAATGTAAACAGTCCTTTTGTTGGAGACTATCAAATGGAAAAACAATTCATTCCACCTTGACTTGTTTGTATGTTCTCATTTAAACACAGCCAATGCTGGTCTTCACCGCCTGACACGCTCAGTGTTTTATTGTACAGACAAGACGAGAGAGAGAGTTTAATTACAAACCAGAAACAGACACAGAGGACAGAAGTGGCTCCTCCGCGGACGCCTTTATTGGTTGTCTTTTGAAAACAGACGGAGGTGTGACACTGTCGTTGAAAGTAGTAAAAAGAAAGGTGTGAATGTGGTTGTTACCGCTCCCTCACGTCTGCACTCATCAAGACAGAACTGTGAATGATCTCCGGTGGAAGGGGGAGGGTGTCAGGTGATGGTTTTGAACGCATCGCAGCTGTTGCACTGATGTCAGTAGAAAGGAGTGAATCTGTCACCTCTCACACACATCTGCTCATTGTTACCCGGGAACTGTTTGAATTCAGGGGGTCCAAAATCTACATGCAGCTCTACTCGTACAGAGTCATCTGTCAAACAGCGTCACGAACAACGGCTGGTTACAATCGCAGCAGAGCCGCATGGAGACTTTATTCACAGCTTCTTTTTTTTTCTTTTTCTTTTTTTTTTTATAAAAGTGAGAAACAGGAAACAGTTCAATCATTTAACTTCACTGCATGTTTGCTTTTTCTCACAAACGCACCCTGAAAATATGGAGAGAATTTGAGGGGGGCTGTGGTTGTTCACAGATGTTCCTCACAGCGGGAGACTGTCCCTGCACGAGCAGACTGTATACAGACCACTGTTCAAGTCATGCACACACACGCACAGAATGAATCTGCTGCTTTATGTTTCCTGTTCTCTAGTCTGTTCTTCTCCACTGTTGAACCACACATAAAGACAGGTATTGGTCATCATGGCGTCCTAAAGCGGACTCTGATGCTTTGTCTGCCATCCTTCTTTACGTGTAACATCTGTCCTCAGGAGAGCTCTCCTGCTGTGAGGTGCATGTGTGAACAAGCAGCTCAGGAGCAGTCCTCCTGAAATGATCTCAACACTTTCAAAAGTGCATCAGGAAAAAAACTGCCGTCCATGCAAACATGTTATCATCAATAACCTCTGGTAAGAACTGGCCTGTCACAGATTTGTTTGCTTCAGAATGAATGCGTCGTCTTATATAGAACATGTCATTAAAATGCTCAGGCTGGTTTAAACATAGCTCACTGTCTTCTCTTCTCCGTCTGCAGCACATATAGCACAGCAGTGTGGCTGTTTTGCATTTACAACAGGATCCATCCACTTACTGTCTCTCGCTCACTACGGATCAGATTAAGGAGGCAACTATAAGCAAGGAGATCCTGAGGCCATGAGCGATACGAACCTGGGTCTGCTCTGGTTCTCCTCCTAAGCGCCCAGAACATCTCCAGTGCATGAAGCTGCTAATCAGACGCTTGAACCAACTCAGCTGGTGCCTGTTGATGTCAGCCTGGAGCTCCTTACCGTATCTCAAAGGTTGAATTCAAACACCCTGCAGAGAGAACTCGTGGTGACTTGTTCTGACACCCCATTCAGTTGCTCTCTACCCAACAACCCCCACTACACTCAGTAAGACTTCTTTAAGAGAGCAGCTTTTCTGAGTGCGTGACAAAATCAAGTTGTCGCCGCAGTAGAAAAGGTCCACATGAGCGGGTCTCAACTGGTGAGTCTGGTCAATTAGTTGGCCGCGAGTCTGTGCCCGGAAAAACAACGTGTCCAAAAAGAATTTAAAGCTCTGTCCAAACATGTTTGTTTTGTTCAGTCCAAGTAGGAAAATGAAGTTGATGCTGAAGTGCTAAGTCCTGCAGTTCCTCGAGCGTCCACTAGAGGCTGGCTGCAGAAGCACAGGAAGTCACATACACACCCATTCAAAAAAAAGCCTGTTTTTACAGCAGAAAGGGAACGTTTACAAGCAAAACAGCTCGTTTCTCTGGGGGGATTTTTTATGACAACGTATCCGTTTTGATTCTATGAAGGTTAAATAGTTATTTCACAATAAAGCGTGAAGCTGACCAGACAGGCGGGCGTGATGTAAAGGTTTGTCAGGAGGTTTAAAACCCGCCTCAGCTCCAGCTCTCAGCCTGTCATTAGGCTGACTGAAAGTTAGGCTGAGACAGGATCTCCATGAAGACCGCCATATCGATGAAACTCCAAAGCGCCCCCTGTAGAAACAGACGGGTTACCTCACTCAGACTTCACATAAGGGCCTGTCACATGTTTTGTACTGTATGAAATCCAAATTGCATATTTTTTGATGAAATAAATCTGATTGGATGAACATTTTCCCCAAATTCTGGAGGCAGTCCCCCATTAAAGCGTTGGTGTTGGTGGGTGGTGAGGCTCGACGGGCTCGACCAGTTGAGTGCCATTAGTGTAAACTTGAATTCACTTCACTGGCCGCCATATCAGTATCACATTAAGCCCTAAATCCAAAATCTGTCTGGCACAAAAGAACACATGATCCATGATCCAGACGCTGGGTGACAGTCAGAAGAAGGGGGGTAAACCCCAAAAAAAGGTATGAGAGTTCATAATGAAGCACAAGTTTTTATTTCTGTCTCCCATTGTTTGGCAGATAGCATGCAGGAAATACAGACTGAAGACTCAAACTTTCACTTTTGTATTTCTTTGTTTCTGACAGAAAACACAACCGCAGAAGATGAATTAATGCCAGAACAATTTGGATAAACTTCTCCAACAGAACCAACGAGGCTTCAGGCATGTCGGTCTACAGGTACTGTAGCACATCCTCACAGTTTGTAACCACAGCTGCTTCTGAGCAGAGCTGTCGTTCTTTAAAGCAGGAAATGACACCGGATCATATCACGCACTAAAGGTGCTGCAAGCCGACAGAGTGAACGGTTACACAGTGAGACCCATAGTGTGCTTTAAGAGAAGAAGGAGAGTCAACACACGAACATGAGAGTGTGGAGGGGTCGACCGGTGCAAAGGTCGACGGTTCAATACTCGGACACAAACACCGTTACAAGGTAGGACTGTGACCGTTACCGTTATCTCAACGTTAGCTACATTTTGAATATTAACCGTTACAGACGTTAATTTACAGTTTGTCTTAACGCATAAAGTAACGCGACCGAGGAAGCTTTTAAAGTGTTGCGATATTTAAATATTAAAAAAAGATGCTTTATTTTAAAGCTATAGTCACTAAATTAACTTCCAGTCACACACACATACACACAAGATAAAGTCGCGCGTGAGCTGATGTTGGGGGTCTCTCGCCCCCCCCCCCCCCCCCCGGCACTCACCTGTCTTGAAGCGGAGGTCTTCATCTTTCTCGGAGCCAAACTCCTGCAGGAGGGAGAGGAAGAGTATACCGAAGGCGTTCTGGATCCCAAACACCGAGCCATTGCACCACATGGCTGCGAGCATGACCACCCAGCCCCAGCCGCCCTCCGGGTGCACGAACTCGACCTCCTCCGGTGCAGGTTTCTCAGACAGGGGAGCCACTTTGCTGTCCCCGTTCTCCTTCTTCTCCTCCTCCTCCTCCTCCTCCTCCGGCCGCTTCTCCTCCGCGGGCACGGCAGCATCCTTACACGCCGCGTCCCCGTCTGTCATGGTGTTTCCTTCTGTCATTGTAGAGTTAAGTCAGGTTAATATAAAAGCAGAAAGAGGAACAGCAGGGGTGTGCGCAGTAGCCTGTTAAAAGGTGCAGGTATGCAGCCTGACACTGACTAGTAGGAACAATTACAACAAAGGCTGCCCGAGTTGTTGGACTTGAAGCCGGAGTCTCATTCATTCACGCCGTGCTGTGGATGAAGTCAGGCTGCATCTGTTCCTACAGTAACTGTTACAAAAATCTGCGGTTGCAATATTATAAATAGACGGCACGGAGGGGCGGGGCTAAGGGGAATCCTGCAGCTGATTGGACGTCAGTTCCCCATGACGACCAAGTATTGAAATGCAGACAAAATATTTTTCTTTAGTAGGCCTAGGCTACATATTTTTGTGTTGCTCCGGATATATATCAAGGAAGCAAATCAGTAGGCTGCGCAGTTTCATGGCCCATTCCTTTGACGCCTCCGTGCTGCTGTAAGAGGTTTCACTTCGCTTTTTTCCAAGCAGCTAAAAATAAAAGATAAAAAAGTGCCCGGACAGCAGATGGACTGGACATGGCAGAGACTCAGGGATGTGCGCAGTTTGCAGAAAATGTAGGGAAAGGTGGAGTAAAAATGTCAGAGGGGATGGATGTGGTTGGAGGTCAGGTCGTGCCCTTTCTACTGAAGGATATAAATACATTATTTAGGTTCTGTGAAAACATGGGTGGCCACGACTCCAGATTGTGTAGATAACCTAAAGGATTAGATGGAAAAGTGCACCATTGATCATATCTTACCTTTAGTGCTCGATCATTTAATGAAGGCATTTTAAGCTTTCATGTTCAAAGACAAGAAAGTTGGTCTTCTCCTGTCTCTTTTCAAGATTTGCTAATGCGCTCTATTTATTCACAAGTAGGCGTATTGATTCCTATTCAGTCACTTCAAGCTGGCGATAAGACCAAAAACATTCGTACAGTTACAGGAAAGATGGCGTGTAGATGTGAATGGTAAATGGACTTGACACGTTCACACACTGATGGTAGAGGCTGCTGTGTAAACTGTCTGTCAGTGTTAGACCATCCATTCATATACATTCACACACCGCTGACACAGCAGTGGGAGCAAATTGGGGTTAAGTGTCTTGCCCAAAGACACATCGGACAGGTGGCTGCAGGAGGGGGATCAAACCCCCGACTGTCTGGTTCCTGCAGAGATTTTAATGTACTGAAGTTGATTATTGAGTTTGGAAAGTGAAGCATAAAGATGGCGAATGTAGTCGTCAGTTCTTATTTTTAGTTGATATTTAATGTTTACATCGTACAGAGACAGTCTACTAAAACATACAAACAAACAAACATACCTGGCCAATAAAGCTGATTCTGATTCTACATTTCCTCTTCCTGTCTCTGGGGATTTTGACTGTTAAACTGGTCTGGTCGGATGATTACAGAGGACTAATGTCGTCACTTTGGGGCTCTTCCTGCACAGTGGACGTGTGGTGGGCTTATAAGGAGTTTGAATGGTACAGTGTAGTGGAGCATTGTGTACTTCTACAACTCCTCAAAATGAAACACAAAGAAACTAAAGACTTAAATATCTCTGTTATTGACCCATCTTCTGTTCCAGCAATGTTATAAGTATATATTTAACCTGGAAAGATGTAAGTGTAGAGTCTGTGGTCATCCAAGTGGACAGCCTGGGTTCGATTCCCACCTGTCATTCTCCACTCTCTTTATCCCTGATGTCTGACTCATGTCATTGTCCTATCTTTACAATAAAGGCACAAAAAGCCCCATAAATAAATCTTCCTCAGGAGTTTCCTGGCCAAGAACGAAAAAGTTTCAAATGAACAACGAGCATCCACACACACAAATACAAAAACAATCATCAGACATTAAAAGCTGCTGATCAGTGGTGTGGTGTAGATGTGTAACCGTTTCATGGTGCTTCATGTTGAGTCACGCGTGAACTGTGAACTTCATGGTGTGAACGCGTGAACTTCATGTTCTCAACATCCAGTATACCTCGACTCCCTGTTTTCAACAACCTTGACTCCTTTTTCTTGGAAAAACTCCAGTTTCGATTCAGATAACAACTCGTGCAGTCATTGTTGCAGGGCAGACTAGACACGGATGGTGTCTCAGAATATTATAGAAGACCAATCACAGAGATTCAATGAAACATTTTATGCAAAGGTACAACTCTAGTTTAAGAGTATAAAGCTTCAGCGCAAACAGGACTGTCCGGGATTCTGCGAGGCACTCACTTGATGATACCCCTTTCTGCAGAAAGTTATTCGATGCAATAAAATACCCAGAGACTAAAGACTTTAATTTCAGATCTTCATTCAGAAAAATCCACAACATAACTCAGCTAAACCCTAAAGCCATCTCAGGGAACGTTAATTAATAAAGCTTTGTGGTTTTCGACTCAAAGGTGTAAAGTATTAGATCATACTGTGGGAGGTTGGGTGGTTACCATCTGTGTGTTCAGCTGTCAAACAGCGACCTCTTGTGGTGTTGAAGTGATATGAACCTGAAGATTTTAAATACCTGATCGCCTTTCTGCCACACTCTGCTCAACTTTACACACTTTACTCATCCTGAGGGAAATCTCACTCTGTAACATGCTGACAGGAGCTGTGGACATGCACTAATGGAGAGATGACAGAGTGAGGGGCTGCACATGAAAGAGTACCTGAGCTGTTGGGGGTGTGTTGCCTTGCTCAAGGGCACAACAGCAGTGCTCAGGAAGTGAAGTGGCGCCTCTCCCCAGCAACCACACCAACTTCCATAGCAGGTCATGAACCGGCGACCCTTCAGACTGAACTAATGCCGCTCCAAAATGCAAAGACGTAACATCACTCAAATCTTGCCCACAGTCAGACATATTGGGAATCTGTCCTTCATGAAACACAGGAAACGTTTAGACCTGGACTCAAACTCGACCCAGTCCCACTTCTCCTCTGTCACTAACGTTCATCACAGGAAGCTGCCTTTGCCTGACTTCTGTTCAGAAACAGAGCTGCACTTCATTGAAGTTTTCCCTCACAGCTTTTCTTTTTCTTCTCACTTCAGTGATTAATCCTCTCCATCACGATAACGCCGTCTTTATGCTGACTCCTAAAAAAACTCCTAAAAAATGCTTTTAAAAAGGATTAATTCCAACAGAGGCACATGTAGAGATAATCTGCAGTCGTCTAGTTTCACTGTGCGCTTCAGGGCTGCACCTAGCAGAACTTCGACATAGTTAATATGTGGCTTTTATTAATAAAGAAACTGAAGATTATTTAAAACAAAACAGATTTTACCAGAAATGTGTGTGAATAAACAAGCTAGTACTGGAGCTAATGTTGCTAACTTGCTCATAGCTGTTCTTGAAGCTGTTTATATTCCCTGTTTTACTGTTTTCTGGAGCTGTTGTAACACCCAAAGTTTCCCCAGTGGGGGACCAATAAAGGTTTTCCTTATCCTTAACTGGACTTTTTACAACTTTACACATACAGTGGGTATAAAAGGTGTACACATCCAAGCTAACATGTCAGTTTTTGTGGTGAAAAAAGAGACTAAGAAAGTTAATTTCAGCTCTTTTTCGCACCTATAATGTGACATATAACCTTTGGAACTCAATGAAAAACACAAAACAAACCTTTTAGTGGTATTTACACCCTAAAAGTAACACTTTGTTGGTGTGATCACAGCATGCAGTCTTTTTAGGTACATAGAGGTGTGTACTTCTTATATATCCACTGTACACACACAGTTACTCTCCCACTATGTTGACGAGCAGAGACGCATGAAGGGACGACAGAGGTCACTGCTGCTTCACACAGATTCAGCTGGTCGGACACCTTCGTAAATGAAATAAACACTGCAGAAGAATGGAGAGAATATTTTCATGTTGATGACTCATGGCAATGGGACGTTTTGGTTTTCATGTTGACCTAGACTTTTTTTTAATAACCGATTATGTGTGGATGGGATTCTTTTTCTAAAACCCGAGGAAAACCTCAAGTTCAAAAAAATACCCTCCTCCATGAGGACTTGCATTTCAAGGTACTGGACTTGTGGACTGGGTTTGGGGTGGGGAGCTGAAACAAAACAGAAGTATGGTTTGCCGGTCTGTGGCAGAGGAAGGGTTGTGTTAGACGTACACTGGTAGATTATTAGGATAGTAAAGACACTGGGGCTGCTTTTTAGCTGGCAGATAAACTGAGGATCCTGTTTGTAGAGTTGATGTAAATAAATGGATGTTGCCATCATTTATGAACTCAGAAGAAAAGAGAACGTTTTTCATGATCTTGTTTTTAATTCTGGGTTGAAATAAAGTTTTTCATTCATTCAGCATCAGAAGTCATGATGGACACTGACACAAAGAGCTCAGGCATTCAGATTTTAATCAAAGTTACAGATTCATACACGCTCTGCCAGACTTGGCCTGTAGATGACATCTGATGGACGTTACATCTTTGGAGGTTTTTATCAGAGTGCTGAGACGACACATTGATGACGGGCGGGACAAAGAAGCAGCTGAGCGTCACACGGGACAGAGAAGGAGGGGAAACACCTTCACCTGGCTGCCACTCTGTCTTTAAATCATGGCTGCCTTAATCAGTTGAACATGAAACTGTACGAACAGGAAGTTAAACAAAAAGTGACCCTCAGCCGTCCACTTTGGCCGTTTTGGCCGCCTGTCCTTCCTGGTCGTCAGAGATAATCTCTCCCCTCCTCTTCCTCAGACCCTTCATCTTCCGCGTTTGCAGCTTGCTCAGATCCTGCTTCTGCATGTGCACCCGGCCAAACTTGGTGCCAAAGGCATCATGGGAAACGTTCTTCTTCTTCCTCACCTGTTGTGGTAAAAGAGAGAGATGTGTTTAAGGCTGAAGTCTATAAACAAACAATAAGACATAGAACGGTGTTTGACCGACTCCTGGATCAGGACCGTTACAAGGTGTCAATGTCAAACAAGGGATTCGTTATTACATTATAACATCATCTGGTGCTTTTATTTTGAAGGTGGACAAAGACGTGTGGTTCTTTTACTGAGACAAAACTCAGAGGCTCGTCAACAAGCGGCTGTGCAGAGGTTCCTTTCTGTCCTCTAGCGCCCCCCCGAGGCCAAACTGACATTTTGTAAGTAGAGCAGGATCTAAGAACTGAAAGCTGTAAAACCAGTGGTTGGATGGGACTCGTACCTTCAGAGCCTTAGGCCGTCTGTGAGCTAACTTGTACAAGTCATCTGAAGCCAGGTGTGTTCTTCTTAACACCAAATCCAAAGAGGGCCCGATCTCTTCCAGCTCGATCCTCGGCGTCCGACACCCAGACTTCTTCAGCAGACTCCTGCAAAAACACATCGCATCACTTTCTCTTATTGTGGCGGGTACAAGAACAGGAAGTGAGAGAGAGTGGTGAGTGGACACTGAAACATCCTCAGAGGCTGAAGTAGTTCTCATATAGGTTCCTCAGCGTTACAGCTTTAACGTATGGTGAATGAATGTAGCTCCAACTTTCCGACAAGTAAATACTCAGGAGGAGTTCCAGTTGACACTTCCGACCGGGAACTCAGACTTCCCAGTCCGACTTGAACGCAGCATGTGTTTACAGTCTATAACACATACAGACGTTTCCTCTACTGTAGTGGTTTCCAGATTTCAGAGGGAATTGTAATCTTAGAAATTCCAGGCAGCAAACAGACAAACAGGCTCTGTGTTTGCCCGGGTCAGGTCAGGTTTCTAACAATACAAGGCTTCATGGAAAAGGACAGATGTTCCCTTTAAGTCAGCTGAAGGAAGACAGGAAATGTTTAGAGGACACACACACACACACACAGACAGACGTTTACCTGTAGCTGCGCATGTAGACTTTCCCTTCCAGGGCCGTGAAGTGGATCACGTGTTCTAATCCGGCCAGACGCACCGCAGACACCTGGGGCCCTCTGAAGAAGTCTGAAAGGTGCATCAATGACACACACGAGCGTGGAGGATGAGACGAAGAAAACAAAGTAAAGGGAGAAAAACTGAATGATTCGAGTGAGTACCTATGAGCAGACTCTTCAGGCGTTTGTGTTCGTTGTCCATATCAAAAGCTTCTCCTGCAAACACCAGCATGGGTTTGGTCCCCTCCGGACATTTACTGGCCTGTAGAGGATCACACAGAAACACAGATTCTGAGGGTTCAGGGCGGCACACAGAGACCAGGACAGACGTGACCGCACGTTGCCTTTGTTTTCCCTGTGAGGAGGAATCCTGTTCTTCAGTCGTCATCAGCATCCAACAACAAGAGGACAAAAAGAGCCAAGTCTTCAGAAACAAGAAATATGAAGAGTGAAAAGAAACACAATGTGGTTTCATATTAGGGACCATCGGCCCAGACCCAAATCCCCTGGACCCCAGGGTCTGGTTCATTGGATGTGATGGGTGTCATCGTGCCTCAGGTGACCACATACATGTGCACGCTCGTCCATCAACCAGCCGCACAGCTGGAGTGTAACCCGTGAACAAACCGAGCCTCCTGCTCAAACGTACCTTAATGTCACTCAGAGACACGTATTTCTCTATTCCAAGTTCCACCATGTCCAGCACGTGGAAGTCAAAGAAACGACCTGCAAGGTAAGAAAAGAAATCCTCAAACACAAACACATGAAAGACGCCCCGCGCTTAACCACTAATATATTATATTATACATTAACCACTAATATATTATATAGTAACCACTAATATATTATATTATACATTAACCACTAATATATTATATTATACATTAACCACTAATATATTATATTATACATTAACCACTAATATATTATATTATACATTAACCACTAATATATTATATTATACATTAACCACTAATATATTATATAGTAACCACTAATATATTATATAATATAGTAACCACTAATATATAATATAATATAGTACCCACTAATATATAATATAGTAACCACTAATATATTATATAATATATCAACCACTAATATATAATATATCAACCACTAATATATAATATAATATAGTAACCACTAATATATTATATAATATATTAACCACTAATATATAATATAATATATTAACCACTAATATATAATATAATATATTAACCACTAATATATTATATAATATATTAACCACTAATATATAATATAGTAACCACTAATATATTATATATCAACCACTAATATATTATATAATATATCAACCACTAATATAATAATAATAATAATAATAATAATTTACACTTTATTAATCCCACGAGGGGAAATTCAGTTTTTACACTCTGTCTAACACACACATAGGCCGAGATACACACTCATGCACAAACAGGGTTCTAGTGACATGCATTAATGGAGAGGTCTCAGAGTGAGGGGGCTGCCCACAGCGAGCGCTCCAGAGCAGTTTTGGTGTTCGGTGCCTTGCTCAGGGGCACCTCGGCAGTGCTCAGGAAATGGACTGGCACCTCTCCAGTTACCAGACCAGTTTCCGGACTTGGTCCGTGCCGGGACTTGAACCGGCGGCCCTCCGGTTCCCAACCCAAGTCCCTACAGACTGAGCTACTGCCGCCATAATATATAATATAATATATTAACCACTAATATATTATATAATACATCAACCACTAATATATTATATAATATATTAACCACTAATATATAATATAATATAGTAACCACTAATATATTATATAATATATTAACCACTAATATATAATATAGTAACCACTAATATATTATATAATATATCAACCACTAATATATTATATATTATATTAACCACTAATATATTATATATTATATTAACCACTAATATATTATATTATATATTAACCACCAATATATTATATAATATATTAACCACTAATATATAATATATCAACCACTAATATATTATATAATATATCAACCACTAATATATAATATAATATATTAACCACTAATATATCATATAATATATCAACCACTAATATATTATATATCAACCACTAATATATTATATAATATATCAACCACTAATATATTATATAATGTATCAACCACTAATATATTATATTATATATTAACCACTAATATATAATATAATATAGTAACCACTAATATATTATATATTATATTAACCACTAACATATTATATTATATATTAACCACCAATATATTATATAATATATTAACCACTAATATATTATATATTAACCACTAATATATTATATATTAACCACTAATATGCTATAATATTGATGACTAATAAGATATAATATATTACATAATATAATATTAACCACTAATACGACAAAGACGCTCAGCCGCCATCGCCTCTTTGTACGTTCTGATTCAGAGATGGTGTTCAGATTCATGATAGCTTTGTCCCAGTCTGTCAGTACACACACACACACACACACGCGCGCGCGCACACACACAGAAGAGACGTTTACCGAATATGAGGTTGTTGGGTCGTTTCTTGTTGTGCGAGCCGAACAGAAACAGCGAGCAGTCGGTCTTCTTGGAGAAAAACTCCTGAAAAACAAGTTTGAATGGTTAAAAGTGAGAAACGTGTTTCAGCTTCATGAATACACACGAGCTGGAAACTTCTTCTTCTCTTACCAGTGACGTGGAGTCCTCAAAAGGCCGCGTTATGTTCTTCCTGAAAAACATCAACAGAAGTTTAAGGACGCCATGTTTCTCCAGCTTCCTCTGCCGAGCATGTCACGTCTACGCCGCATCGCGACTAAACTGAATCAGAGACCGCTCTGACATGTCACTGAGGAGAGTCCACTACGGATCAGTCCGGTTTGGTAAAGCCTGATCCCGTTTGTGTTTCCACAGACAGCCATATTAGTTAGGCGGCGTTCCCGATAGCCGCGATAGCTATGTAATAACAGCTAATCGTTATCAGCTAGCCCGCTAATAAATTAAACAGAGGAGATGGCACGTGGCGCTCTGTTTGAGAGAAGGCTGTGTGATCCAATCAAGCGTCCTCTTAAACAGCAGCCCTCTGGCCGAGGTCAGCTGAGGGAGCAAGGTGGACGTGAACTGAAGATGATTTCACGTCACAGGGATTCAGCTAAGACAGGAAACACTTACTTCTTGTACAGGACGGCGTTGGGCTTCTTCAGGGCATACTGCAGGAAAACAAAGAGGAGAGTTCATCAGTGGTCACTTCTGGATCTCTGTGTGTTTGACGTGTAACAGCCCTCCGCCCTCGCTCCGAGTGTTTCCTCGTGATGCTTACGATGTCTTTGAGAGCCTGCGTGACCGTTTGGCTGCTGTTCCCTCCTTTCATTATCATCGCCGTCTTCACATCCTCCGACAGCTTCGGCGCTCTGCTCTCCAAGAAACGCTTGGAGCGCTTCGTCTTGGGTTTCCTGAAAGGCACGCAGACACAGAGGAGGAGCAATGAGAGCAGTTATACAATCGAGCAGGAGAAATGTCAGACAGGCAGCCCGGACAGTCCCATCATCGTCAACATGCTGAGTTTCAATAAGTGTATCCATCCTCTGTGACCGTCAGTGTCCTGGACCTTTAACTGGGACATGAGGGGACTGTAAAGTGACACATAGAGTCACTCTGACGTCTGTCCATCAGTGTCCATGGAATCCTGTTTGTGTACTGAATATATCAGACTGTGTGCTGAATGATTTCACAGAGTGGAAAAACTTCAATAAAGTAAATTTTCTTCTTCTTCTGTAACCGTAGGGTTGGGGGTTCGATCCCCGGCCCTACAGCAACAGGGTGTCATTGGACACCTGACGTCAGGCTGCTTCGTTTACGGTGTATGAATGTGGATGAGTTAAATACTGATGGACTCTTTACATACAGCAGACCATCAGTGAGTGAGTGAGTGAGTGAGTGAGTGAGTGAGTGAGTGAGAGAGAGAGAGAGAGAGAGAGAGAGAGAGAGAGAGAGAGAGAGAGAGAGAGAGAGAGAGAGAGAGTGTGAGTGTGATGTTTTGGTGTATTTGGGATGGTCAGGTGCAGTAAACATCAGACAGCACCACATCATTTAAAGCTGCTTGTTTTCATTATTACCTTCAATTTAAATTCATATTCAGTTTTAATTTCACAAAGAATCATTAAAGTATCTGTAGAGCATGTTTACACACACACACACACACACACATTATATAAATACAGGAGGTAAAACTTCTCTCCTACTGATCTGACAGTGAAACATTTTAATGTTTGTTTATAACAGTGATAAAAAAAAAAGTCAACTTGTCACCATATGTGACTGGATTTAACTAAACCAGTAATCAGAGTCCATTAAACATCCTGTTCACCTAAATATTACGTTTGAATTTTAAAAAAGTATAAATCAGAAACCTTTAAAAGCACCAGGCTGACTAAGAGATAACTAAAACATCGCGCTGCTTCTTTTAAAGATAAACATAAATAAAGACAAACTTACACCACACCGTCCAGCTGCGTCATTTTTTATCTTTTAGCTTCACGAGCTAACTCACGCTGCGTCTCTCCCACGTGAACTCACGAGCCGGAAGACAACAGTACCCTTTTTCTTCTTCGTTGTTGGAACGATAGTTGATTTCCGGCTTTGAGTGACCTGCTGCCATCTCGTGTTCAAAGCATAGACTGTAAAAATGTTCATAGTAAAACACAGACACAAAACAGAGACTGACCGCTAGAGGCGCTGCAGGCTGAATAATAATAATAATAAAAATAATAATAATAACAATATTATTATTATTATTATTGTTATTATTATTGTTATTATTGTTATTATTGTTATTATTATTATTATTATTATAATAAGAGAGGAGTTCAGAGATAATCAGTTGGATAATGGGGAGGCAGGATGGGGTCTAACATGTGGGTGGAGGGTTTCATGGTAGAGATGTGAGAACATTTAGAGAGAGGAGAGGTATCAGTTTATGAAACATTTTGTTTTGGTGATCTTGGATTGTCGCAGGGATTCATCCACGCAGCCAACGAGGATGATAATTAGATGGACAGATGATGGGTATTTCTGGGTATTTATCGAGGATGTTGCAGACTCCACATTGCATTACCACTTCAAAGAAACGGACATTTCTTATGATAGATCTTTTTAATAAGGTGGTCGGGGGGAGAAGGGGGCGAGGATAGGCCTTCTGTTAAAAGTGGAGAGGGGTCAGTTAAGTAAATAAGTATATCTTCAATAAAGAGCTCAAGTGAAGAGTTTTTGCAACTTTCTTCTTCTTTCAATCAGGGATGGTTCTCGTGTGTTTCTCAGTTTCCTTTTTTTTTAAAGCTATGACTGACGATGAGTGGGGAAATTAAATCTGGCTGTGTGGGATTTGCTGTTTACCCACAATAATCAACTGATTAAATCTGTCTTTAAATCATTTATCACTATTGTTAGTGTGGAAACACATCCCAAATCTGTTAAAGGTGTAGGGACAGAGACAGAACAACTCTGCACACGACGTACAAGCAGCCATTGACCTCCACTTTTACAGTTGAACAGTGTTGACGTTTGATTTGAGACGAAAAGAAAGTTTCAGGACGGGAAACATCGACAGGTTTTATTATTCAAACTTCAGGTCCATAAAGTTTTAAAAGACAGTGAGAGAGAAAATGTTGTTCTTTAATCTTTATGAAAGCAGGACGGTTAAAACAAAAGAAGAAATCTTCTCACTGCAGACTGTGAGCTGAACGCAAACGAAAAGTGTTATCTGCTTATTGAGTTTGATAAATCTTATCAGTCAATGAACCTGTGTTCACAGGAGGCCAAAGAGGACTCATGTTAGAGGGGAGCAGACGTAACTATTTGACTGTTTGACCACAGAAACTGTTTGGAGACAGATTAATTAAAGAAGTGTTCAAGGCTGAGAGAGTTTACAAATCTAACTCTCTGCGTCACACAAACCCACACAAACCCACACAAACTCAAGTGGTTTAGCTCAAGGAGGGTGGGGTAACACTAACCATGTGATCCAGGCTCATAGGGGTGGAGTGACACTGAAAGTGAGACGTCAGTTCAGAGTTCATTTGAAGTCGACAGAAGCGATGCAGAGAAGTAAAGAAGGCGGGTGAGAGTCTTTAATCTTCACTTCTGTGGTCTCAGTTTTCTACCTGTGAACTGAACACAGAGTTTCAAATGAAGTCACAACTGGGATTATTAAGAACTCTGACTGCTCTGGATAGATCAAATCAAACTCAAACTCATTTTTAAATTTGCTTTTGTGATTTTTATGATGTTTGAATGACATGTATTTTACTGAACTTGATGTACAACATGTTGATCCGCCTTGGCTGTTATAAATGTGCCATATAAATAAAGTTGACTTGACTTCCTGTTTGCTTGTGTTGCTCTCTCAGTGAGTGTTTCTGTTCCTCCTCTCAGACCGACCTCAGATCAGAACATGGATGTGTGTTTAGAGGAGGACGGAGCCGAGTCTCCTGTACCCAGCTGTGTGTCTCTGAAGAGTGATTGGTCCAATGATCACCCTCTTATAACCTTCAATAAAGAACCTGGACCCTCACACACACAGTAAGAAAATCAATCTGCTAGCTTAAACTGTCTGATTAAAAGAGAAATTATCTTTAAAAATCCTGTTTGATCCATATTTCCTGTTTGTCAGATATTTTGTTTGTGCTGTGATCTTTTCTGTTTCACTGCTGTGTGCAGGTTGGTCATTAAAAAAAACATCAGCTCGTCTGGGTGCTCAGACTTCTGTTTTTTTTGTTACTGTGGTATCTAAAGAGGTATTTATATGATGGAAATATAAAAACCTTTGTTATTGCAGATTTGAGTGGAGCAGACAGAGAGCAGAGTCTCCTGTACCCAGCTGTCTGTCTCTGAAGAGTGATTGGTCCAATGATCACCCTCTTATAACCTTCAGGAAAGAACCTGGACCCTCACACACACAGTAAGTCTTCTTACTAACGCCTTGTCTCTTCGGATGTTTCCTTGTGGGGTCAGTCACCTTGTAAAGCTGTGATCTAATCTCAGAGGACTCTTACAAACTGTTGAAGCTGCTTGTTATCCTCCTTCTTCTCATTAGTACGTTATTTACCAAGAGAAGACGGCCCCTGTTTGTTGTTGTCTCTGTTTAGTCTTTTCTATCATCATCTGATATGATACTGTGTGCTCAGATGTAAGTCTTTACTTCAGAGGAGCTTTAATTGTCACGTTCCGGGTAGGAAACAGGGAGAGGAGGACCCAAGTGCAGAATAACTAATAATTTATTTTAACAAAAAGATAAAACAAAAACTTCCAAGGAAAAATCCAAAACGTTCCGAAAACCAGGAGGCGAAAACACAGGGAGCAGGAAGAAGCAGCAACCAAAAACGACGACATATGAAAGACACTGACAATGACAATACAATGAACCAACAAGAAACTCAGGCAAACACAGAGACTAAATACACAAGGGGTAATCAGACGCAGGTGATACTAACGAGACAGGTGAGGAACATCAGGGTAATCACAAAGGCGGGAAACACAAGAAACAAAGAACACCAGACCAGAACACTGAAGACAAGTACAAAGTAAAACCTGACACTGACACCACCAAAACCAGATCTACAAAATAAAACAGGAAACACTAAAGACTAGACTTAAAACACAAACTCTGGGGCCCGGAGGCCGAACAGGCACGGGAGAGAGTTCAGGTGAGCGGCCCGGAGGCCGAACAGACACGGGAGAGAGCTCTGGGGGGCGGCCGGGAGGCCGAGCAAGAACGGGAGAGAGTTCAGGTGGGCAGCCCGGAGGCCGAGCAGGCACGGGAGAGAGGTCAGGTGGGCGGCCCGGAGGCCAAACAGGCACGGGAGAGAGTTCAGGTGGGCGGCCCGGAGGCCGAGCAGGCACAGGAGAGAGGTCAGGTGGGCGGCCTGGAGACCGAGCAGTGAAGGGCAGGACCTTTTCCAAGGGCCCAGGAGCCAGCCCGATTAAAGACGAAGGAACGTCTGGTGTCGGCTGGACTGCAGAGGAGGAGACGTCAGGAGTCGGCTGGAACACAGAGGGAAGCTCAGGTGTCGGCCAGACCACAGAGGAGAAGACGTCAGGTGTCGGCCAGACCACAGAGGAGAAGACGTCAGGTGTCGGCCGGACCACAGAGGAGAAGACATCAGACGTTGGGAGGACGTCAGGCATCGACTGGGCAGCCAAGGAAACGTCGTTGAACGTCGACCAGACTGCCGGATCACAGAGGGAATGTCGTCGGACATTGGCCAGACCGCCGAGGGAAGCTCAGGCGTCGGTCGGATCACAGAGGGAACATAGTTGGGCGTCAGCCGGACTGCCGAGGGAAGCTCAGGTGTCAGCCGGACCGCAGAGGAGACGTCGTCGGGTGTAGGCCGGACCGCAGAGGAGACGTCGTCGGGCGCCGGCCGGACCAGCGAGGAGACGTCGTCGGGCGCCGGCCGGACCAGCGAGGAGTCGTCGGGTGTCGGCCCGTATGCCGAGGGAACCTCAACTTGATGACGACGGCGTTCAGCAGGCACGGGGACAGGAAGCTGACAACGCTCTGCCGAAGCTGGTGGCAGACGGCGTTCAGCTGGAACGGGAACAAGCAGACGGCGCTCTGCTGGAACGGGAACAGGAAGCAGACGGCGCTCTGCCGGAACGGGGACTGGAAGCAGACGGCGCTCTGCCGGAACGGGTACTGGAAGCAGACGGCGCTCTGCCGGAACGGGGACAGGAGGCAGACGGCGCTCTGCCGGAACGGGGACAGGAAGCAGACGGCGCTCTGCCGGAACGGGGACAGGAGGCACACAGCGCTCTGCTGGAACAGGGACAGGAAGCAGACGGCGCTCTGCCGGAACGGGGACAGGAGGCAGATGGCGCTCTGCTGGAACAGGGACAGGTAGCAGACAACGCTCTGCTGGAACAGGGACAGGAAGCAGACAACGCTCTGCCGAGACTGGTGGCAGATGACGTTCTGCAGGAACAGGAACAGGAAGCAGAGGCTTAGTATCGGGCTGATGCTCCGGGGAGCACAAGGGCAGAGTTACTGGGGGGCTGGGCAACCGGGAGCCACGGCGACCACCTCTCCTTTTGGGGCCACCACAAGTGCCAGTAAAAATGGCCAGGCGGGTGCCATCAAATGGAGACTGCTCCGACTCAAAAGTGCTCCGTATCGAAAGCAACATGTTTTGAAAATAACGAATCTTTGAAAAACAGTCCATGGAATCTAAATCTTCCGCTGGGTCCATGATTGGTTGGTTCATTCTGTCACGTTCCGGGTAGGAAACAGGGAGAGGAGGACCCAAGTGCAGAATAACTAATAATTTATTTTAACAAAAAGATAAAACAAAAACTTCCAAGGAAAAATCCAAAACGTTCCGAAAACCAGGAGGCGAAAACACAGGGAGCAGGAAGAAGCAGCAACCAAAAACGACGACATATGAAAGACACTGACAATGACAATACAATGAACCAACAAGAAACTCAGGCAAACACAGAGACTAAATAGACAAGGGGTAATCAGACGCAGGTGATACTAACGAGACAGGTGAGGAACATCAGGGTAATCACAAAGGCGGGAAACACAAGGAACAAAGAACAGAAGACCAGAACACTGAAGACAAGTACAAAGTAAAACCTGACACTGACACCACCAAAACCAGATCTACAAAATAAAACAGGAAACACTAAAGACTAGACTTAAAACACAAGACAGGAAATAAACTAGCATGCAACATAGGAGGACACAGGGAAACACACTCAAGACTAAAGTAAACACACTAGGAACATACATACACAGAACACGAGTGAAATAATGAACTAAAACAAGATTAAATACAGAACAAAAACCAAACCATGACATTAATTCTTTAGCTGGACTTTTTGAAGGGACTTTAAGACCTTTTTGATCCAAAGCAGCGGGCCGCAGCTAACAGCTAACAGCTAACTGCTAACTAATAAATTCAACAAAGGAGAAAAATGCTACACAACAAAACCAACGCTGGAGACATCCAGCAGTTTATCTCCTCTGTCACATGTGACTCTTTATTACAAGAACTCAATCAAGCTTTGTTTCAGAGAAGGCTGTGATCGGCGAGGAGAAATACAGACGTAAACAATCAGCTGTGTTACAGTCACTGGTTTAAACACGGGGGAGTTTTGTTTGCCGACGTAACTCGGGAAGTGACGATTCTTTCAACCAATCAGCGGACTGCAGTGTTTAGCTCCACCTTTTCGGATCAGCTCGATATTCTTGGCACCCCAACAGAAGGGTCCCAAAAAGTGGGACGGTACAAATCGGTTATTTGGGAATCTTTCCCGGGATTAGTCTATGGAAATGCCACAAAATGTGCACCGTACCGAGATGAACTGAGCCGGACGGATTGGTGGAAACGGGGCTTTAGAGAGGGTAGAATTGGTCTGAGGGTTGATGGATTTGGTGGATTTGTAGAGTTGGACGTCGTTGGTGGAACAGTGTAAATGGAGACCGTGGCGGTGGATGATCTGACGGAGGGGGAAGAGGTAGAGGACCAAGCACTGAACGCTGAGGGACACCTTGGGACAGGGGGGCGGGACAGGAGGAGCAGGTGTTAATGAAAGTGAACTGTTTGTGGTCTGTGAGGTATGATGTCAGCCAAGTGAGGGCATCGTCGGTAATGGAGAGAAGAGATTTTAGGCGGGAAGGTCGGATGCATGGTTGATAGAGGCGGCAGTGAGGTCCAGGAGGATGAGGATGGCGAGTAGGCCAGCGTCAGAGGAGGAGGTCATTCGTGACTGAAAGGAGGCCAGTTTGAGCGCTGTGGTCGGTACGGAAACCAGATTGAAATTGTTCGTAGAGGGAGTTGTTGGTGAGATGGGACTTGATCTGGGGATGCAACAGCACGTTCACAGAGCTTAGAGAGGAAAGGGAGGTCAGATATGGGCCAAAAGTTTCAGATGCCATCAGGGTTGAGTCCAAGCTGAGAGAGTTTAGAAACATAACTTTGTGTCTCTCTCACACACACACACACCCCACACACACACACACACACACACACACGCACAGAGTCCACCTCAGTAGACTGAACATTTCAGTACGGATACTAACCTCTGGGATTTAGGCAGTATGGATCAGATGCATGCTTTCAGGAAATGAATATTATTTTACCACCCACAATGCTGTACGAAATTAACCGTAAAATGTCACGTGTGCCTCCAAGTCAAAACAAACGAGGATGGATTCATTTATTCAAATTTTAATCTTGAATAAGAGTCTCTTCTAAAATCCCTCTTTTTATTTAACAACACATGTAACTGCATTATTATAAAACTTAAATAAAGATTTTAATGTACGCGTCTTTATTGGTTTATTTGACTTCATATTCATGACATTTTGACTTTTATTCTTTGATCTGTATTGTATTTGTTTATTTTATTATGATTTTATTTTTGTTTACCTGACTGTATATGTGTGTTACTCGTCTTGAATAAGTGTGTCGTTAGATCAAACTGGGGCTTCACGTTTAAACTCATTTTTAAATTTGCTTTTGTGATTTTTATGATGTTTGAATGACATGTATTTTACTGAACTTGATGTACAACATGTTGATCCGCCTTGGCTGTTATAAATGTGCCATATAAATAAAGTTGACTTGACTTCCTGTTTGCTTGTGTTGCTCTCTCAGTGAGTGTTTCTGTTCCTCCTCTCAGACCGACCTCAGATCAGAACATGGATGTGTGTTTAGAGGAGGACGGAGCCGAGTCTCCTGTACCCAGCTGTGTGTCTCTGAAGAGTGATTGGTCCAATGATCACCCTCTTATAACCTTCAATAAAGAACCTGGACCCTCACACACACAGTAAGAAAATCAATCTGCTAGCTTAAACTGTCTGATTAAAAGAGAAATTATCTTTAAAAATCCTGTTTGATCCATATTTCCTGTTTGTCAGATATTTTGTTTGTGCTGTGATCTTTTCTGTTTCACTGCTGTGTGCAGGTTGGTCATTAAAAAAAACATCAGCTCGTCTGGGTGCTCAGACTTCTGTTTTTTTTGTTACTGTGGTATCTAAAGAGGTATTTATATGATGGAAATATAAAAACCTTTGTTATTGCAGATTTGAGTGGAGCAGACAGAGAGCAGAGTCTCCTGTACCCAGCTGTCTGTCTCTGAAGAGTGATTGGTCCAATGATCACCCTCTTATAACCTTCAGGAAAGAACCTGGACCCTCACACACACAGTAAGTCTTCTTACTAACGCCTTGTCTCTTTAGACTTGAGCAGGCGCTTCTGTACATTTAGATTTAGTCTGGCACCATCTGAATGCAGCTAAAGCCCAAGTAGTGACGTGTGTCCACAGTACACTTGAGAAAGCGCAGACAGCTGGAAGGTTAAAAAACACTGCAGACTGTGAGCTGAATACAAACGAAGGTGTTACCTGCTCTCTGTGATCATCTGACTGTTTAGATTGTGTTCAGTAAATCTTCAGTCAACAATTGATCTAAAGACATGTCTTCACAGTGATCCGAAGAGGACTTATCTTAGAAAGGAGCAGACGTCCTGTCCTGTGTGTCAGGACGTCCTGAAGGATCCCGTCTCTTCCAGCTGTGGACACTGGTTCTGCAGACAGTGCATCACCTCATACTGGGACCAGTCTGGTTCAGCAGGAGACTCGTCCTGTCCTCTGTGTGGAAAAAGATCCAGAACAGGAGCTGGACCGCAGACAGTCAGTCAGAGCAGCACTGAACAAAGTAAGACTGCAAACCTTCTGTGATCTCCTCCTAAAACAGGACGTTTATTGGTCAATGTAAAAAGTCTAGAAATTAAAACTTTTTACTTCTTTTACAAAAACATCTGAAAACAATAATCAGATTCTATCATTCTCTCTTTCAGTCGATAGAGGTCAGCAGGAGGTTTTAGATCAACATAAGGTCAGTCTGAGGACGAGATGTGAACGTGTGACTGAAGGAAGTGATGAAACAGGAAGTAGAATCCCCCTCAACAGGATCTACACTGAGCTCCATATCACAGAGGGGCAGAGTGAAGAGGTGAACACCCAACATGAGGTGAGACAGATGGAGACAGACTCTAAAAAGAAGAAGACCGTCCATGAGACTCCAATCAAGTGCCAGGACATCTTTAAAGCCATACCCGACCAACAGGAACCAAAGACAGGAGCTCAACCCGACCAACAGAAACCCATCAGAGTGGTTCTGACAAACGGCGTGGCTGGTGTTGGAAAAACCTTCTCAGTGCAGAAGTTCACTCTGGACTGGGCCGAGGGCTCAGAGAACCAAGACGTCAGTCTGCTGATCCTGCTTTCATTCAGGGAGCTGAACTTGGTCAGAGATGAGTGCTACAGTCTTCTTGAGCTGCTCCGTGTTTTCCATCCAACATTACAGAAGGTGGCAGCAGAGACGCTCGCTGTCTGTAAACTGTTGTTCATCTTTGACGGCCTGGATGAAAGCAGACCGTCATTGGACTTCACAAACAGGGAGGTTGTGTCTGATGTCACACAGAAGTCATCGTTAAACACACTGTTCACAAACCTCATCGAGGGGAATCTGCTCCCCTCAGCTCTCATCTGGATCACTTCTCGACCTGCAGCAGCCAATCAGATCCCTCCTTCATGTGTTGACAGGGTAACAGAAGTACGAGGCTTCACTGACGCCCAGAAGGAGAAATACTTCAGGAGGAGGTTCAGTGATGAAGATCTGTCCAGCAGAATCATCTCACACATCCAGACATCCAGGAGCCTCCACATCATGTGTCTGATCCCGGTCTTCTGCTGGATCACTGCCACAGTTCTGGAGCACATGATGAGCACAGAGCAGAGAGGAGAGCTGCCCAAGACCCTGACTGACATGTACTCACACTTCCTGCTGGTCCAGACAAAGAGGACAAAGAACAAGTATAATGAGAGACATCAGATGAGTCCACATGAGCTGACGGAGGCCGACAGGGAACTTCTTCTGAAGCTGGGGAGGCTGGCGTTTGAACATCTGCAGGACGGAAACATCATGTTCTACCAAGAAGACCTGGAGCGGTGTGGTCTGGATGTCACAGAGGCCTCGGTGTACTCAGGAGTTTGTACTGAGATCTTCAAATCAGAGTGTGTGATCTTCCAGAAAACAGTCTACTGCTTTGTTCATCTGAGCGTTCAGGAGTTTCTGGCTGCAGTCTACATGTTCCACTGTTTCACCGACAGGAACACAACAGTACTGGAGGCTTTTCTGGAGCGAGAAAACAGTAAACAAGACGACAACGACGACGAAGACAGTGACTATATGGAATACGATGGCAGTGTTGGCAACGACGACTACACTTGTTTAAATGTTTTTCTGAGTAAAGCCATGGAGGAAACCCTGAATAGTAAGAACGGTCACCTGGACCTGTTTGTTCGCTTCCTTCATGGACTGTCCCTGGAGTCAAACCAGAGACTCTTAGGAGGCCTGCTGGGTCAGACAGACCACAGTCCAGAAATGATCCAGAGTGTCATCAACAATCTGATGGAGATGCACTTTTATGATATCTCTCCTGACAGAAGCATCAACATCTTCCACTGTCTGACAGAGATGAACGATCTCTCAGTCCATCGGGAGATCCAAGAGTTCCTGAAGTCAGAGAAGAGATCAGAGAAGAAGCTCTCTGTGATCCACTGCTCTGCTCTGGCCTACATGCTGCAGATGTCCGAGGAGGTTCTGGATGAGCTGGACCTGAAGAAGTACAACATAACGGACCAGGGACGACAGAGACTGATTCCAGCTGTGAGGAACTGCAGGAAGGCTCTGTAAGTCCAGATGTGATGAGCATTATAAATCAGTGTCACATACTAATTTACTCATTTTAATAAAAACTAAACTTAATCATCACTGTTTACCAAATACTGTTCCTCTGTTCATTTTCAGGAGGAATAGTCAGTCGTAGTTTTTTTTTCCCCCACTTTTTTTTGGTAATGTTTTTTAGCTTTTTGTCCTGAGTTCAAAAATTGCTTCGGTAGTTTTTTGTGTGTGAACACATTCAGGAGGGAAGAAGTGACCGAGATGGCTGATAGTATAAAAAGTGGTTAAGTGTAACTTTTTGTAGCGATACCACAAACGGCCTAATGGGTTATATACAGCTTCAAGTTACATTTATATGTAACTTTTTACACATATAAATCGTTTTTTATCGCCCACTAATAAGACAACGTTTAACAGATAGATGTTCACTGACTAACTAATGTGTATAAAATTTAACCCTAGTCCGATTTTCCTTGAAAGTTCCAGCCTGAGTCATTTTATTTGCGTCCTCACTGTTACAGAAATCAACAGTACAAACTACAAACTCATCACACACTCCCACTCTAAGGTAGTGACTGTAGTTTGTAGGCTGGAGACACTCAGACTCCTTCAAAGACTCTCACGTGTATGACCTCTGACCTCCTCTGGAAACATCATGGCGGTAAATTTCCAGTATTTCAGCCGACATTGATGCCATATGAGTATGATGAGCAGGCGAGGGAAAGTGAGCAACAGGTGTAGTTCACCTGACGACCATGAGGTATCACATGGCCACGTCAGGCTAAAGAGAGATATCGGATGCTGTGAGCGCCCCCTGCCAGTCTCTGCAGGCATTACAAATCAATCATGAGCATCATATCTTAAATTCTAACAGAAAAAACATCTTGTTAGCAGATCCTTAACTTGACTACATTTTATTCTTTTATGATTTCTTTGATTTCTGGGTCATTCGGCAGCAGTGTCTGTATTTTCCCGTTTCTAGAAGTGAGACAGAAAGCACAAGACTGAGATCATCCTCCTCCAGAGTTACTGTTCAATGAGTTTCAAAAAGTAAAGTTAAGACCAAACAGGAGATTTCAAACTGTTTAATTATTAAATGTGAGACGTAAATATCCAACGCTTGTTTTGTACTGTAAGTCTCTATTGTATGTGTCACGACAGATTTCATCACTGTGGACTGTCAGAGACTCACTGTGAAGTCCTGGCCTCAGCCCTGAAGTCCAACCCCTCCCATCTCAGAGAGCTGGACCTGAGCCACAACTACACGCTGCGGGACTCAGGAGTGAAGCTGCTGTGTGAGGGACTGCAGAGTCCAAACTGCAGACTGGAGTCTCTGAGGTCAGATCACTGACTGTAATATAAACTCAGCGGTCACTTTATTAGGTACAGCTGTTCAACTCAAAGCTTTTAGGCATGCAGACATGGTCAAGTCGAACTTCTGAAGTTCAAACTGAGCTCCAGAATGAGAAAAAAATTGTTGTTGAAAAAAGTTGTTTGCTGGTCTGAGTCTTTCAACAACCACTGATCTACAAGGATTTTCACTGTAACCATCATAAGGGTTTACAGAGAGTGGTCCGATAAAGAGAAAATATCCAGTGAGCACCTTGTTGATACCAGAGGTCAGAGGTCAGAGGAGAATGGCCAGACTGGTTCAAGCTGATAGAAAAGCAACTCAAATAAGCACTCGTTACGCGGGCTGGGAAGTCTCATGATTTGATTTTGATTCCTTATTTACAGTATATACCTGATATATTTTTTTATTTCTTTTATTCTTTATTCAGATTGAGTGACTGCCCTTTGACAGAGATCAGCTATTCTTCTCTAGCCTCGGCGCTGAAGTCCAACCCCTCCCATCTCAGAGAGCTGGACCTGAGTGACAACAACCTGCTGCAGTATTCAGGAGTGAAGCTGCTGTGTGATCTTGAGAAGAATCCAAACTTTCGACTGGAGACTCTGAGGTCAGGCTCTCAAGGTTCACGGTTGTCCTCTCTGTCTGTGTGAAAGTCACGGAGGCCATGTTGTTCAGCAGCTGAGCAGGGTGTCATGTCAGCTGCAGAGCTGATGGGACAGAACAACGCTGTGTGTGTGTGTGTGAGTGTGTGTGTGGATGTGACACTCCCATAACACCGTTCTGTGTAAAAGTACAAAGGTGGAGTGAGGGCAGAGCTTCATTACAGCGCTGTGGGGGAAATCTGATGACAGGAGTCAGTGTAGAAAATGATTTCTGTGATCTCTCTTCTTCTCTCATTAGATACTGATGATCATAATGAGAACGATCAGGACGCAGAGAGGAGCAGCTGTGTCCTGATGACCCACAGAGGACGAGGCTGCAGCTCCACTGTCAGACTCAGAGTCGAGTCCAGCATCAACCCTGAGTGATCCTCCTGACTGACAGAGTCTGCTCAGAGTTCACAGACTGCTCTGCTGCTGCCGCACACAGAGACCCCTCCCCCCTCGACCACCTGCTCCACCTGGACTCTGCTTTCATCTGGTCTTTTATTTCTTTACAGTCTCTGAACCCAAACCAGTCACATCCGAGTCAGTTAGAACTATAAATCAGTTGAGAGGCTGTGTGAAGGCGCCGTCTGGGCTGATTACTTTCAGTTAAAGCTCCATCACGTTGAATGATGGAGAATCAAAACTCATTTAAAGGTTACATTCATAACTAATCTGGACGCTGCTGTGATGGGCATCAAGTTACTTCTGTTTCTGGCTGTAGCGTATGTTGGAGTCTATTTAGTGTGGTATGATATTATAGTATGATATACAACCTGCCTGTGTAAATGTCCCTGCTCTGACGCGCCGGCTGGCAGTCAGGGTATTTACATCAAGCGCACTCTGAGGGCTGTGACATCACCGAGCAACATCGTCTGATCGTCGGACTTTTTAAGAGAAGTGCATACATGAAACTGTCTTCAGTTAACGAGGATATAAACTTTGAGTGTTGGTGTTTATCTTCATCTTCTTATTTGTTCATCAGAAGAAGATTAATACTACTGATTAATAACCTACTCTTCGTGTTTTCGTTTGCTCTCGTTGTTCACTGTTATACAGACTTTACTGTTTTCAAGGTTTTATTTACCTAATTATGTGAATCAGGCGCCATGTTTGACATTACATGCTCTTTATATCATTGAGTAGGGAGACCTCTGCTGGATATTTCGCTGAAGTGTTTTAATCCTATGATAAGGAGCATGTCATTGATAATCTATTAACTTTCTTTGTTTTTGTCTTCTTTAGAAAAACACGCTCTGGCTCAGTGAGATCATTGTTCTTATTGGATGTCATTAAATAGACCTGGGCTTAATGATCTATTTCAAATGAAGGCAAGAACGCACATTTATGAGTTTGATTAATTGATTAAAATTAAATTATTTTGTTTAAATTAATTTTAATTAATCATTACAACTAATTCTGGTCATTTTAAGTTTCAATAGGTGAGAGTTGGACATCTGAAAATCTGAGCAGCATGTGAGCTTATTCTTAAACACATTTTCATATTTCATCTTCTTTGTGGTTATGGATGTTGGGTTGTTTCAATGATTTCTATTTACTTTATATATTTAATACATAAAATGATATGTATATATAGATATCAAATATATATATATATATATACAAAAACATGGATAAGCTTGAACAGTCGTCTGATGTATGCATCACAGTGTTTTTAGCAAAGGCTAGTCCCCAGTAGGGCTTTTAGCTAACAAAAAACAATACACGTTAAAATGTTTAAAAATAATAATACAGATTAAAATGAGTGAAAACAATGAAAAATGGAGGTAAGAAAATAATACAGAGAGAGCACAGTGTAAAAACTAAATATGCTGAATTAGCCCTAATGTTGCATTTCAAGTGGTCTGGCAGTGAGTATCATCATTTGGCTCAGTTTGAGCCAAATGATGTTCAGTTGAATGGGATACAGACGCTGTTTTGTGACGTTGCTCGAGTGGTGGATCTGATACCACCTTGTAGTCTCGTCTTACAGAGCAGTTGGGGAGCAGCGTCATTTAGACATTTTTAACTGAGTGCAAGGGGAAAAAAAGGAGCAAAACGTAGGATCTTATATTTGTTTAGAATTTGGCAGTGATGATATCTTGTTCCCTTCTTGTCAAGGACGTTAAGGCTCGGTTAAAGAGACTCTCTATGGCTTTAATTGATGACAGGTGAGGCTGGGACCACGTGGTTAAGCCGTAAGATACATGTGAGAGAAGCATGAAGTTGTCCTTGTTGCTGAAATGTGTGACATACTGTAAATAAACTTGACTGGAGTCGGTCGTCTTTCAACTGAAAGGTCAGGCGTTGGATCCACATGTGATGTGTAAGAGCAGAAAGGCACACGGGACTCAGGTGTCAGGGTGTCAGAGAGAGCTCAGGTGAGGGCGCCGCGGGGAACACACAGGATTTCTTTTGTTACTTTTTGTATGTGTGAACTTTATTCACAAGTCGTATTAACTTCATTACTGAGTTTTGTTACATTAAACTTGAAACAGGTGACATTAGTGCTGCACATACATGAAGTACTGTAAATACCATTCATCAGGCTTCATTAACAAACCGTCACACTTGACTGAATTAACAGGCTGTGAAGTGCTGCGTGCAGAACAGGTTCAAACACAGTACTTCAAGACCACATGGTGACGTGTTCCTGTCGTCCTCTACACGTGTAGCACGTGTTGTTTCCTTACCACAGTTACATCACTGATCATCATGTTTTATCATAGAAGGATAGAACAGAAGGCCTTTTATTGTCATTATACACATTGTCCAATGAGATTACTTGGCTTCCCCTTAAAGTGCACACAGCTAAAAACAAAAACAAGAAGAATATAAAGGAAAGTTAAGGTAAGGTGGGATATGTGTAGTAGGACTCATTTACAGTCAGCAGCATACTTTGAATGGATATGACACACATCAGATAACTTATTGCACTGTATGAGATGTAAACTATAGCAGGGTATAAAAATATGAATATTTGCACTGTATGAAATGTAATTTTAGCTGTAGTAGTGTTTTATCATGTTTTCAACATCTGCTCAGCTCTGTTCTATCGTCTCGTTTAGTCTTTAAAGCAGGTTTTATTTTATATTGAATGAACACTGATTACATTCCTCGTATGTGTGAGTGGACCTGCGGACAATAAACGACCCTGTGACAGATTTGTACATTTGATTCAAATGCAGCTCAATGGGACCAGACCAGATTGTGGTGCCACTCAAGGTGGAAACCTTTAATAATAATCATTGAAAATGTCTTCAGGTGATACTTCTGGTTCGACAGACTGACCTGAGTGGCAGCTGTGTCGCAGTAACCAGCTCATGAAGTGAACTGTACTTTGACCTTCAGCTCTGTGTCGTCAAGGAGCATCAGGAACACAAAACACAGAAACTGGAATACTCACAGGATTGTAATGATTCAGGAAATACATAATATACCCATTCTGTATCGTTTGGAGACGATACTGTGAGCAATCAATCAATCAGAACAACAAATGGCAAAAATCTGTTTTCTCTGCACACTCTGACAGATCAGTCGAATCAACCGGGAAGTCGGGGCTCGACCCTCAGCTCCTGCAGCAACATGTCCAATGTTCTTGAGCAACACACGTAACCCGAAGTTTCTCCTCCCTCTGCTCCTTCATCTGTGTATTATCAATGTGTATGAATGGATGAGTTAACACTGATGGTCTCTGTACACGTGTGGGTGTGACCTGCAGGGTCAAAGAGCTGTGATTCGTCAGAAGACGAATGAAGACTTACACAAGCTCAAGTTCAATCACCACGTGTACACACACACACACACACACACGCACACACACGTACGTACACACACACACACACACTGCAGTCCTGCAGGTGTTTGGTCGGTTTAAGAACAGATAATAAAAGCTCAGGACGTGAGAGACGTCTGTACTTCCTCATTGATCCACCCCTGATCATCATCCGGACCCTGAAGTCCCACATCTGCGGTCCTCCTCAGACTTCAGCGTGTTCACCCCGGTCAGCTGTAAGTCGCTCGTCTCTCAACAGGAAGGTTGAGGGTTCAGTTCCCAGCTCCTACAGTTACTCCTGCTCTCTTCACACAGCAGCAGCCTCTACCACGAGTGTGTGAGTGAGTGGGTGTGAGCTCATGTGATGGAAAGACGAGAGAAGAACTTTACAAGATCAAGTCCATTGACCTTTGACCTCTGAAGGTCATCCTTGGAGTTATTTCATCTTTAGCCTGTTCTTCCAAACAGAGTCCAAATAAAGAGCACAGCGGTTGCACAGAGGTTTTTGTTTTTTTTATTGAAGCATCAAGCTCGTAGCACAGATATATTTAGCACATCTTGACCATCCAAAGAACAGCAAAAGAAAGAATTAGAACAGCAAAGTTTCTGTCAGTACATCCCGATACATCCTGCACCCACGGCCCTCTCTCACCCTCCCTTCAGGTGATTCAGAGAGAAAGTTATTAAAAAAAAACACAACATGATTCAGATTGAAAGGTAATCATCCCCGAAGCCCAGAACACACTCGAACCCAACGACAGAATTAAAACATTCAGACGACAAAGGGGGGAACAAACGAGGGAATATTGGTCCGCAGCAAAAATACAAAATCTGTTTTTTGTATAAAACTCTTTTACCGTTCAACTGCAAAAATGCTTTTTGAGTTCACTGTATATAAAAAAAAATATATATATAGCAATGATGCCCACCACAACGGCTAAAAAAAGAACCTGATCCGAGGACAGTCTGCGCTCCACTGCTACGAGGATTTCTCCCCCTAAACGTGCGGGTTCAAAACAAAAAGGACCCGTAGCGTCATGGCGGCCGGTTCAGAACAGTTCACGAAGGAGCCGAGATTGGTCGTCGGGAAAAGAACGAAGCCACTCCAAAACGCCATGACAGACACACCCGTCGACTTCACCGCCTGTTCTCACGTGAACTGGACCGCCGAGCGCACGGCTACAGGTTCTGATCAATGGTGGCAGGTGTTTGGAGCGCGGGGCTGAAAGCAGGTGGTGATCCGGCCGGGTCCAGATTCAGACTGCGTTCTCTAGCAGGAGAAGAGTCGTGAAGGAGAACTCAGCGGCAGGCGGGGAGGACGAACCTCGGACGATTGTTACCTTCAGTAATAAATAAGAAACCTAACCTGCTGTCAGCACTCGTCCACAACTTTGAAAAATGAAGAAAAAAATGAAGAAATAAAATACACAAATCCCCACCTAACCAAAAAAAACCCCACACATCAGGATGCAGCAGTTTGAACTACGGCTGCTCCAACAAGAGGAAGACGAAGCACATCGACAGGAAGGAGGAAGAGAGCTACACCACACGCTCAAGCAGCACGGCACTAGTAGTCACATGCACCATGGTGTCACAGGAGTTTCCCCCTCCATGGACAAAGAGCGACAAACAAAAAGAACAGAAAACTGCTGGGGGAGTCACATTTCGGACTGATCCGCTGCAGAAACCGTCTGGCCACAATAAATGTAATAAAACGGCAGTTTTATGAAACGGTTACATGTGGAATGATCCGGGGTCTCCCTGGCATGCTCAGACCGGCGGGCCTCTATTGTGCGCTCACAGGTTTCTGTATGGGGCGGAAAGAGACAGAGACACGCTGATATAATGTGGCAAGAAGAAAAAATGCTTTGCTGGGCAACTAAGCAAAAAGTGTCTGATTCATTATTTCCCTTTCAGAGCAGAGCGGGGCCGCAGCTCGCCGGGTCACGGTCTGACTCTGAGTGGGGGAGGGGGGCTTGGATCATGGCTGCTCAATCATTGGGAGCGTCTAAAAGTGCGTGTGTGTGTGTGTGTGTGTGTGTGTGTGTGTTCTTCTGGAGTTGTACATTCAGCTCAAATTCAGTCCAGGCTTTTCTCTAAAGACGCGTACATTCGAAAGGTGGAGGATGCGTGTGTGTGTGTGTGTGGTGAATATTACAGGAGCCTGTACAGGACAGAAGCTTCCTGTAGACGCAGCAGGAGACACCATGAACGTCTTCAGTGATGGAACAGATTAAAAAGCTTCTTTGTGTCTTTGGGGAGAAGCGTTGAGCGTGTGATGACCTCGTACCCACGGAGAGCGAAACATCCGGGGACAGATATGAACGTTGTTGTCTGGGTGATTTAGTGTTTTCATGAGCACTGATACAAACACACAGGCGTGCTCAGCTTTAATACCATGTGACACGTGGCGCCTCCAGAGCTTCGCTTGGACCACCTGTTCCACCGGCGTGCGTCCGTTTATTTCACCTTCTCTCCCCCCGTAAGGACCAAAACTCTGCGCTGAATTTAAATCTATATTCTGGTCTTTTTTTTTTTTACTGTGAGACGTCGTTAACATGCCGGCCAATGAGGAAGGACACGAGAGCGCTCAGTATCATATGTCACACATCATCTGTGTCTGTGTGTGTGTGTGTGTGTGTGTGTGTGTGTGTGTGTGTGTGTGTGTGTGTGTGTGTGTGTGTGTGTGTGTGTGTGTGTGTGTGTGTGTGTGTGTGTCTTCATGATCCAAATATGGTGACCGTCCCCGTCCTGATTGCGGAGGAGCACGATCTGAACGTGTTCGGGTGTTTGGCGTCACAGCAGAGCAGGACGCCGCAGACCGTTGATCACATGGTGGAACGTTAAAACGGCCAGTATGGCGTTCGTTGACGAAGCGACAACGACTACAGAGGCGGAGAGCTCGCCGTGACTTCTACATTCAATCAAGATGAGAGAGAAATTGATTGGCCGTCTTTTCGTACCGTCAGGTTTTGGTTTTTTTTTAAAGTGCACTGAGAAGCGGCTGGTGGGTCGGTGTGAGACGGAGGCGGGCTGATCTGAGCATGTCAGGGTCCTGGCCTAGTGTGGGCGGAAGCCTTGTCTGTGGGGGATGAGGGGGGACACCTGCAGGAAGGGACCGTGGTACTGGGCGCAGGTGGACAGCCTCAAACAGAGCGCCTTTAATTCCTCTACATGCACTTCAAGATCACAGCAAGAGTGAGCTAGAATATCGAAACAGAGAAAAGAGCTTTCATGCAAGAGATCTAAGTCACAGGAACAACAATGCAAACAACTCAAACTGGAGGTTAAAGTAGGGCTCGCCGCTGCCTCGGCACCGGGACCGTCTGAACGACAGCAGCAGCAGCAGGAGGAGGAGGGGAGGGGGGCGACGAAGGGGGGGGAGGAGGACGACAGGCTCTCTTGTGGGGGGGCGAGTCGGCCGCGGTGGCGGGGGAGCCCGGAGCGGCCGCCTTTCTTTTTACGCCTCTTCTTCATCGTCCACCCTCAGCTCTGCTGGTTCTGCTGGCGGTTCCGGGCGTAGCTTGTGAAGACAAAATTGTAGTCGTTGAATTGAGCCAGCTGGCGGTCGAGACGCTTGTAGCCCTCCAGTTTCTGGGCTGAAGAAAAGACACTGCGACATTTGGAGCTCTGCAGGGACGAACAGAACGGAGCATTTAGTCAGCCACTGGTTTGAAACCAATCTAAACTAACTCAAGAGGTTCAAACAAACCTGATTGACAAAAAGCGTGGTCACAAATTTCCCCGGCTTGAACACCTCCACAACCTTCCGGACCAGGTCGTCGTAAGACGTCTGGGAGAGGTTGGTCTCGAAGCTGACGTAGGAGAACTCTGGCTCCGGGGTGATGTGGATGGTCCAGTAAGTTCCCTGCAGGAGAACACGTCACAACGCGTCACTCACACCACCTTTAACCTTCGTCTCCACGACCTTTAACCTCCACAAGACCAGCCGGCGGCGCCCATGGTTCAGATGTTATTAAATCAGTGATTTATTTTCTTTGAAGCAACCTCAGTACATGTTGTGTTTTTTATATTTGACATCTTTAATGAAGTTCTTGTTATTTTAGCCTCGTTTTCTCGTATATTGAAGTGCGCTTGGCAATGAAACCCATTCTGATTCTGATGAGGCTGCATGAAGAAAACTGGAGCTGAAGGTTCATCAACAAGGCTCTCACACTTTCAGAATAAATCTAGATATTTCTGGGAGAAAGCTGCGTGTGTGAACACAGACAGACAAAACTTCACTCAGAAAGTCAGAGTGAGGATATAATCTGGAGAAATCACCCAATGGGAGCGCACGGTGAGCGGTGCACCAAACGCTATGATCTGTACGCATGTCATTAACCTGCTGCTTTCTGTTTCCTGCTCTCCAGAACCTTCTTCTCCACTCCTCAGCTCAGACTGTATTACGTCACGTCTAACATCAGGAGACGGAGAATTCTCTCGATCTTTTCAGGAGGCTCTATGTAAACGTCTTCTACGTGCTTCAGCTTCACTTGAGGTTTTTTCTGTCATGTGACTTGGAAAGAAGAAGAACCCGTCTGTGTTTGAGCTCAAATACTCACGTCAGTCTTCATTCCATTCATTGAGTATCCACAAGGGTTGAACATTGTGGCATCAATCACAGAACCTGGTATCAGGTCACAAATTCCACTCATCTGCAAACAGAGACAAGAAGACGGTCAACGGCAGCTCGGCGTGCGGGGAAACCTTCCCACGTGTGAACGCCCAGCTCCAACTTACACGAGTGACATCACTTGCAGAAACACCATCTTTCATATAGAACTGGTCCATAATGGCTGGATCGAGGTCGCTCATCAGAACTTCCAGCGTCTGATCTGCGTGCTTGTTCTCCCAGTACTCTGGTAAGTCCAGGGTAAACAGGTACCTGCGGAGCACAGGGGTCAAAGGTCAGCTATTAAAAATGTCCGGCTCCTCGGAGCTCGCTGCATGGAATCGGGTTTTTTACTCACCAGCAGTCAGAGTTCAGACGGCCCATGCAGTAGGCGGCGCCATCTGGAAGAAGGACACGGTAAAGGTTAGCGTTGGCTGCAGCAGCCTTAAAGAGACAAACGACAACAAGAGGAGGGCGCCCCGATGACATCATCACAGTACTCACTTGGGAATATCTGGCTTAGAAAGTCCACTTCCTCCTGAAAGTTTCGATGAGGGAACTCTTGATGGGATGGTTTCATAAAGTTCTTGCGGGAGTAGAAGAAGTTCTGGAAGAGGAAGAGCATCAGAGCGTGAGTGGAGAAGCGTGCAGCGATGAAAAAAATAAAAAGGATCACGCTCTTACCTCGATGGCATCAAACCCGCAGTACTCCCTGGCGAGTTCCAGCAGAGGCACCAGTGCTTGCAGTAAGAGGGTGGTTCCGCACGTCTTCAAAATGAAACGTCTCTTGGAGACAAACATGCTACTCTCACTGCGGAGGGACACAAGCACAGGACAGGTGTAAGAACACGCCGCAGCTTACCGCCGCTCCACCGCCGTTTTCCACTCAGGTCTGTCTGCAACGTTAGCGATACTTTGAAAGACGTCTGACGCCGTCAGCATCTAAAAGGCGTCAGCCCAGGCTCCTGAATCTACTCGTCTCTGTGAGGAGTGGGAGGAACGCAACCTCGTTACCACGGCGACGGAATACTGCAGGGCAAACGTGGCAGGATGTTGAGCCGCTGTTGATGGAAGTGTCTGAATGAGGTAAAGAGAGTTGGTCTAGTCCTGGAGCAGACTGGTCTGGGTGCTGTCGTACTGGACCCGTGAGGTCACACGAGGAGGACGAAGGTGGCGCTTTCTAAAGAGGGTTTAGGTTCGGGTTGGGTTTCATTCCCCGGCTGCCTCCTTCAGATGAGGAGGGTTCAGATATTTACTGGTCTCGGGTGGTGTGTGGTCTGGACTGAAACAGCATCAAACCCGTCTTTTAACACCAGCAGCTCTCGGTGTCTCCACCTTCATCTCACGTGGCTCAGGTATGAAAATACCTCCGTGTGCCTTCAGGCTCACGTGAATCAAACCCACACTCCGAGCAAACACTGGTGGTTCCTTTGTTTTGACATGCCGAGCAGCAGCTTTAACCACGTGGCCGAGGTAAGAATACTTTCACAGCCGAGTGCGGATGTCACAGCCTTTCTTTGTGGGAAACCCAGAGCGGCTTCAAGGAATGACTAAATGTGTTTCTACCCTCGTGTGTCGGAGAGAGAGCAACACGCAGCACAGGCTGTGAGCTCAGTCAGAGCAGCAGGGGTCATCAGAGGTCCAGCTGCTCTGATGCTAACGTGTAGTTAACGCACGTCCTCGCCTTTCCATTCACCTCACACAAACAAAGGTCATGTCGGCCATGTTTTTCTTTTCGCACATTCATCATGGGCCTAACGACGGACAGCTGATGAAATGTGATAAGATAGATGAGGATGAAAGAAGGAATGGACGGATTCAAAGGCTCGACGTGTGTTCACTTTACATCTTCTAAATACAGACTGAAGTGCAGTTCTTCGAGCGTCCACGTGAGACCAGACTCCCCGTGGTGATCCGTATTCAAAGCCGGTATAAACCATGTACACGCTCTGGTTTTGACGGGGAGGTAGGAATCATTAAAGTCCTCCTCGCTGTTTGCTAAGAGAGTCTCCTTAAGCTGCGGTGTAGGTACCAGATCGGCTGCTAGTTTTAAAGTTTTTGCTATACTATACTACAACTATAATATAATTAATCTGGCACCTAAACAGCATTAAAAAACTGAATGAAAGGCAAAGTTACAAGACTGTTTTCATGATGTTTGTCTGAAGTCAAGGAACTACCCGTCCCACAATCCTTTACGAATTATATCCTTTTTTATTTCTCTTGAAAGTAACTTTTGTTGTTAAAGTGTAAATACTGTTCATGCAAGTGTTGTACCCTCTTAAAGTTTGTGTTCTGTAAAATATAAACTACATTTACAGCGATATGACAAGTTTATTAGTGCATTTCGTGTTAGCTAACTAAAGCCTGGTTCACACGGCAGGATAATTACGCCGATTTTGGCCCCGATTCTCCCCTTCTGATAATCTTAAGGACGCCCCGATCATCATAAGATAATCTTATAAGATCATCCTGCCGTGTGTGGTGTGTTCAGACTGCTCTCGTCTGGTCGGATGAATGTCGGGACCGCTCCGATCTCAAATCGGGGATATTCAACATGTTGGATTGTTTTGGCCCGATCTCTCATCATGTGTGGTGTTTCCCCCTGAGGAGAAAACGAGCACGAGCCTGTTGACTGTGACGCGTAGCCAATCAGAAAGCGAGGTGACGTAGTAGGGAAAACACCGGGAGCAAAACTACTCACCTCCATATCAACATGTAGCAAGTACAGCTCATGCTCCCGTTGTCTCCGCTCCTTTGACCGACGCCTCTTTTTAAAACGTGTTTTTCAGATAAAAACAGCACAAACGATCCCTGTCACATCCTCTTCATCCGTTTGTTGACTCTGGAATCACATCTGATCTCGAGAGGTTTTGCGAGATTTCCCGTCTGATCGGGGGACGTTCACGAGTGAAATCGGTTGGTGTGTGATGTGTTGATGTTGCCGTGTGGCCGCACACCACTCACTGTACGACCGAAACTGTAAAACCTCCGATTATTTATCGCCGTGTGTGTGGTCTCTCAAGTTTGGGAAATCTGCCGACAATTTTAAAATCCTGCCGTGTGAACCAGGCATTACTAGCTCGCGTGCTAGCAAGACTTATCTCTTTGCGTCAAGGTTCGCAAACATACGGCACAAAGGGGTGGGAAATATTACCATGGTAACAGCAAGCTCAACCAATCAGAAACACTCTGTGATCGTGGGAAGTGTAAATTTGTATGACGTCACCAGCAGGCGCAGGACCCCGAGCCGATCTGGTACCTACACCGGCTTCAGGATTTCTCCACTGTTCAGTTGAGGTGTAGCACTTCCAATATGGCCGACCACCATCACTCTTTGGAAAGCGGCGAGCGACACGACATGCATATTTTCTATGTGTGTTTTGGACTCAGGCTGACGAGTCGTGTTTAAAATGAGGACGAGTCAGAAAGAGGTGGACGGTGTTTAACAAGCTGCTGAGGAGAGAGGACGAGCTGTGGACATCAGCGCTCAGAGACAAGCAGCTTAGGGGTCACGGCCGTCTAATCCTGCCCGGGCACTTTCTAAATCAGAAGGAAAACAAGAGGACACACGCAGTACTCACCTGAGTATATAAGCTTCCTGCTTGTCAGACTTTGTCACACTTATGATCAAACAATGCACATTCTCCAGAAGTTTGTCCCACTCAAACCTGCAGGAGAGACAAGGAGAAGAAGAAGCAACATTTAGCTTTTTTCCTGACTTTCAGTGAATCAAGAGAAACATTCACGACCTCGAGTGAAACCTGGTTTTCTTTCTTCACAACAGAGAGGGAGGTGTAACGGTGCACGAGGGATCATCATTTAAAAAAAACAAAAAGGGCAGGGAATAGACGGTTGTCATGTTGTATATCAAACTACAGCGATGTGTGCGATCACTTGACTGGATCTATTTTCTGTCCTGCAGGAGGAAGGAGGCTGAAGGACAATGAAAGGCCTCCTTTTTGCAGAACTGAGTAAGTATGGCTTCAGACTGAGGGGATTTAAAGGTGTTTTATGCTGAAAAGCTGCTTGAATATGGCCCCCCCGTTAATCGCTGCTGAGCAAAGACTGAAAAACACAAGCACAGGCAGAGCTCTCCTCAACAACAGGAAGGCTGCTGCCTCCTCCTCCTCCTCCTCTCCCCCTCCCACCGTTCAAAGACAGCCGCAGTGCAAAAAGCAGCTGCGTCACGTTCTCACTACGGCCTGGGCCCATTCAGAGCTGCCAGCAGGAAGCCCAGCACAGCCGGGGCGAGTAGAGAAAGAGCACGAGGAGGGCGAGCAGCGCTCAAAGGGGAATTTACCAGCAGCCCAATGTGACACAGTTCACCCCCTTCTGAGAGCCGGAGCGGGGCCGCGTGAATCAGCAGCCTTTTTCTGGGGGCTCCACACGAGATAAGGTGCATCAGTGACAGAGAGCGGGCTGAGCTACAGCCTCACTCCATCCTGCAGAAGCTTCACAGCCACCTGATCATCAAATCAGGACCGCTTTGGCTGTAACGCAGGTAATCGAAAGGGGATCGAACCTCTGCGGTGAAGTCTGTGACATCAAAACCAAAACAAAGCCTAAAGAGAACGAGCTCTAACACACCGGCAACGTCTTTGCTCCTTTTATGGCAATAAAAACAAACTTCACATTTCTGTTGCCGTGGTATTCAAACAGCTCCTCCTTCAAATAGTGTCTCGTCTGCACTGGCATCATTTCTTATATTCTCACAGGTATGAAATGATAAAAATGGCTGTAATAACAGCTCTGCACACCCACGAGGTGTTTCCATCTCCTGTTTAGGGAATGCTTTAAAAAAACCGTGAGGATCCAGAGACGCTCGCTTCTTCGGCCTCATCATCATCGGAGGTCACTCAGGGTCGAGTATGTCTGAAGTGCAGATGCAGCCACGATGACTGACCTCTTTTTCCACAATCGCTCCAAACAGCGGCCAGCCGTTCTCCGCTCCCCTGTGACACGTAACCAGAGTCAAACGACATGAGTCAGTGATATTGACCGGCTGCTGGGACAGGGCGCCTTTTCATCATCACCACGTGGCCCGGCTCAGGGACGCTTCAATCAACCAATGCAGCCGGCTCCGTTTGAACTTGAGGCTCGCGCAACACCCTTGCTCTCTGATACAAAACATCCAGATGTCGGCGCAGTGTTCGGTTTCTATGCTGTCGCCCATTATCACAATACGAGCAGAAAAAGTCTGAAATAAACGTCTCACTCTACAGGCTGGATATCATTACTTTGTTTTCACACCGTTCAGATGAAGCCAGAATAACTGGCACCAATTCAGTGGTTAAAACGTTGTAGATGCATCAACTCCCTTACAGGTGAGAAGTGAACTTTAGGATTTGTTTATTAAATCCAATTTATTTTATTGTTGAAACACTTTTTATCAGGTTTGACTTTCTGTTGAAAGATATCACATCATTAAAGGTCACATGTTCCTCTTTAAAAAGATCTCAGAGCTCCTCTAAACGTGTGTGAAGTGTGTTGTTGTAAATCCACTCTGATGCTGTATTTGATCATGTCTATAAACTCCTCTATTTCAGCCCTGCTCAGAACAGGCTGTTTCTGTGTCTGTAGCTTTAAATATGTAAATGAGCTGTGTCTGACCACGCCCCCTCTCTGGAAGGACTCGGGTTGCTCTGGCTTTCTTGCTCCATGTCCTATTGTTTATGGTGAGAAGGCAGACTCAGAGGGCAGAACAAACACCTAGTTGTGGGAGTGTCACCCACCTGGGGGAGGGGCTACTGCCCTTTGTGATGTCATGAAGGGAACATCTCCAAACGGCCTGTTTGAGCACACATTTTCTAAAAAGTGGAGCAGGCAGAAGACAGAGAGGGTGGACTTTTCTCATCATTGGGGAGTTTGTAGACAGACTAGAGACACGTTAGTATTAAAGGAACACGGTGAAGTGTATGTTGATGATACATTCTTCTCTCTCTCTACATTTAATCTGTAACTCTACTGATCTATCTATCCTCCTGTCCTGCTCTTGTTTGAGACAACAGTAAACATCATCGAGCTCCAGTCTATTAAGTGTGAGAGCGCCTTCATACTTGTCGTACTGCAGTAAGTCTCTGATGTAACTAAGAGTTTCTTTTAGCGTTTTCTTAATGACATCAGAGCTGTCGCAACACGCTGTCAAGCTAACGTTACTGCGGCTCTCATTGAGCTCCTGTTTCAGAGTGAAATGTGCACCAGGGGCTATTTTTGGCTGCTCAGTGTCAGTGACCAAGAAAGAACCAGATCAGTCTGCAGAAAACCACCACAGGTTGGATTACCGTTTCCACGAAGAGACGCACCACCATCGTGGCGATCAACAGATTTATTAAGACAGTTAAAGGAGCAGAGCAGCATCATGGCAACTTGAAACGCTAAAGACACCAGATGTGGTCAGCGTTTGGCTTCGGGGCCTTCAGGACTGGAGGTGTGGAGATGCGATTAAAGTTTCTGGCCTTCAGGACGCGTTGGCAAGCTGCTGTCTAGCGTAACGAGAGTGAGCCGAGCGCCACATTTATGAATCAGATGCCCTTGTGGACTTATTTGGACATTGGCTGACGTCCAAGCGAGCCTGATCCACTGACATCGCCCTCTGAGCCGTTAATCTGCCCTCTGGCTGTAAAGGAAGGCCAGTCCTCATTCACCAGACCGACCACACACTTCTCTTAAATCGCCTGTGATCTGGTTAATTCTGTGGCCTGAAAAGTCACTTATAGAACCTGGCTGCGGGCCGGTCAGGTTGAGCACTACGTGGACAGGTGTCTAATAGTTTAAAAAAAAAGGAAAATAGAGTGTTTTTAAGCACAGGAGCGGTTGTGGTGCGGGGGTGATGATTTGTAACCAGCTGTTGCTGTCATCATAAATCTTTATTGCTGGACACCTCCACTTTACTCACACTGAAGACCCACTAAACTACCTCACTGGGCAGCCTATTTGACAGAGACAGGAAGGGGCTTAGAAAGCAGCACAGATTATTCAATGTTTTAAAAAATAAACACAAAGAGAATACTAAGAAAGATTTAAAACAAGTTTTTTTTTTGGCATTGTTTTCATCCAATATATCTCAGCATCCTCTCTGCATCTTGGGATAGTTGACACAGCAGTTAATGGGTTACACCTACATTCAAAAGTCGTTTCCGTTTAAACCTCTCCGTTTACGGCTGACTTCGCCTCAAGCCAGTGCAGCTCACGCCGAGCAGAACGCAGCATCTAATGGATTTTTTTTGTGTGTTAAACAGAGGCAAAGGTCAACAGGCTTTGTGACCATTCACATCAGCTTTTTTTCCCCCCCTGAATGTCCCATCACTCAGACACAGTGCTTTGAGTGGCTTTCAGCAGGGGAGACCTCCTAAACCAATCAGAGGAAATGGGAGGAGTTTCACCCTCAAGGGTGGAAACGTGACCGGAACAAGAACTGAAAAACCACCTCAGCTCCTGAAGCTGCCATGCAGTGGGTCAAAGTGTGTGCCATATTAAAGTACGACAAGAAGGATACTCTCTAAGTATCTCCTCTTAAAAACACTCATGAGGATGCCTCTCTGTCATTTCGGCCACGTGTTTTCTTCTCTTTTTTTAATTAGGAGCTTTCCCGTCTGCTCTGATACATACAGCCACAAGCACGTTTAACCCCTTCCCCCTCCAGGTTGTTCACTTTATACATCCAAGTAGATATATATACATCTATATACATACACACGTATATAGGTGTGTCTGCATTGGTGGCAACTATCGCTGCAACTGGGGCAGCACGCGGTGAAGATCTGCCCCCGCGTGCTTCACTACTCCAGAGAGGGCCCTCGACACACGCACACACACACACATATATATCCGTGCACTATCATAAACAAGAAGCCTCCGACATCTTTATCACTTAAATGTCAAGTAATCAAGCAGCAATGCGGAGTCAACAGCGCATGCGCTGCGACCAGGGGACGAAAAAAAGAGGCACCAAGCCCGCCTAATATTAGCATAAAATAAAGTCACACATCAGGCATGTGAAAGGAGACTCACACAGCAGACGTGGAGTTATACACAGTAAGAAAACAGAGAGAGACAGTTAAATGTCAGTATTTTCAGCTAGTTATCGAGCAGTGACAGGGACATTATATCCACGAGTGCTGCCCGTCGAGAGGTGCTGCCATGCGGCTCTGTGTGCAGGACATGGGGGGGGGGGGTGTTAATATCTGATCTTCTTTATTAAAGCTTCATCTAAACTCTTAAGTATAAGAGTAAATACACGTGTCCCTCCTTTCCTTTAAGTGTAAACGAAGTGAGTCGTTGTGTTTTCAAAGTATACTGGGGGAGCTTCTATTAGCTATGACAGATTAATGAAACATTATGTAACAAAGCTTCAGACCTTTGTCCACTTGCTGTGACGAAGAATATGTGGTGAACAAAAGGTGAATTTAAATGACTTTAATCTGGGGGGAAATATTAGATTAGTTGATAGCAGCCTGCTATCGTTTTGCGCAATGATAGCAAGGCAACAAACCTGGACCACAGAGATCTAACATCATGTAAAGAACGGAATTAATACACGTCAACCTGATATTTAACTATTACAGAAGGTTAAAATGTGATTTAAATAGTTAACAGTGATATATGTCCTCGGTTTAGAATGAATGACTCAGCGTGGAGGAGCCTGTCTTAAAGGGGGAGGTGGCCATTTTCAGCTAGCTCTGGTGTTAAATCTTGGCCCCTCTTCCCGACTCGCTCCCCGACTATAAACTCGTAACTACGAAGATGAAAAAAAAGGGGTCGCCATGACAACCAGGTTCTTAATGAAGTTTGCCCGGTTACATTACACACATCGAGCCCGGCATATGGGGAGGCTTTTTAAGCCGCTCTCTTTCCCGGGGGAAAGGCGGACTGACTGACACGACACAACCCTGAAAAAGGACACAAACCTCGGGATGGTACGGAGGTCCCCGGTTCCTTTGGTCTCATCCTGCCGGGAGAACCACACCTCCAACAGCTTCTCGGTCCCCTCGAAGAAATGTGCACCGTTATCTTCCATCATGAGACAACAGACACCCAACAAGAAAAGTATCAAACGTCGGTCGTAACGTGTTACAGCTTAATTAATCCTTCCTCGATCGGTTATAATTTATTGAGGTACAGTCCTTTTAAGCAATCCAGGTGTTGATTTTCTTTAGTTGCCGTCTTCCCTTTTGCAGAGAATACAGTTAGCGAGTGCTAGCTAATATCGCCGGCCATACTGTGTAGACCACTGAATGGAGATGGCGCAATGAATTTATAGTCGGCAGGAGCTACGTCACTGATTCCTGTAGCCAATCGGATGGTAGGGCTGTGGTTCGTAACACGTCATTGGTGCAGAGATCTGTCAGTCGTTGTAAAACAGGCAGAGGGTTGAACACGTGACGTTTCATTTTTCCACAGCTCTTTCACGACGCGCCGTCGCTCTGTTAAAAAATATTAACCCTTAGAATTAAACGACAACACGGGACTCGCATCCTCTTTTATTACAATGTAGCACTATTTTATCTACGTCATAAATAATATAACTAAGAGCACCAATGTAAAAACAGAATATTTATGAGTTAACTAAACTTTTTGGACGTATACATGTTTTAGCTTCGGTTTACATAATTAATTTACACCGAAATGTTGCATTATTTGATGCATTCATTTTACGTTTGCACTTCACCCTAACACACACTATTTACTTTAATCGTAGTATATAAAGGGGAACAAAATACAGCATGTACACATCTGTAATTAATAGCTAATACCAGTCAGACTGCATGTAAAGTCATTAAAAAACTTGTATTGTTACTAAACAAGCCCATAAGAAGCTCCAAATAGTTGCAAAAACAAAAAAATGTGATGGCGAGCATTTGTGTTGCATCCGGTTTTAGATATTTTCATTAATACAACAATAATAACTATGATTATTACTACTAACACTAATGATAAGACTTTCATTACAACTAACACTACGATTACAAGGATTTGTTTTTTTAGATTTATTTAGCCAGGAGACAAACTCATAGAAAAATAAAAAATCTCAAATTTAAGAGATTTTGAGAGCTGTACACCCTGCATTAAAGTAAATATACAGTCTATTGAAGAAGAAAAAACACAGGAATGCAATAATGCTTAAGGTTGTTTATCAAAGGATCTGCTCTATGCTATTCAAAGTGTATTCAATTTTCCAGCAATGACTCTTCAACAGTGTATATATTATTATTCACTCAGTCTATGCTTCTGCTCAGCAGTCAGGCAGCAGCCTAAAAACAATAAAATAAAAGTAAAAATGAATTAAAAAAATATATACTGATGATTACATTAAAAAATAATAATACAAATGATATTAAATAATGATGTAAAAATAATATGTTTGAGTATTCAGGAAATACTAAAGTATTACTAAACGTATGTTAAAATAACAGACAAAAATGTTGTCCGAATATTTAATAAATGCATTCATATATTTCAAAACGTTTGTATTTTACAAGGACTTATTGTATTTATGGTTTAACTTCAACACAATTTAGTCTTTGTGCTTTGACACTTTAATCTTGTGGGCTGTAAATCAATAAAATATTTCTTTAAATACTGTAAAGTGTGTATTTCAAATGAACGATCCGAAGCACCGCTGGCTGCATGTTTCATGAGTACGCAAAGTGCAACAAACCGCAGAGAGAAACGCGGCTTGTAGTCCCATACGTCTGGATTTACGAGCTGGCGAACAGCGGCGCCATCGCGAGAGAACTACATTACCCAGCGGCCCCTGCGCACCAATTAGAAACGTCAACGAGCCAGTGAACATTAAGCGGAGCAGACCAAAATCCCAAACAAGGAAATGGTGGGGGAATAAAACGAGCAGATTATTTAATTAATGCATGTAATAATTAATATTTTATTTTATTGTAAATTAAGGCGTATTTATGGGTTGAAATGGATTACGACTTCAAAACAAAGCTGGCGGCCGAGAGAGAGAGAGTAGAAGATCTGTTCGAATATGAAGGTTGCAAAGTGGGTCGAGGCACCTACGGGCACGTTTATAAAGCTAAGCGCAAAGACGGGTAAGATCACCGTGAACCTTATTGTTGGTTTGTTGGTGCGGACGTGAAAGTGGCTGCAGGATGCGTGTTGTGAACACATACACCTCCGATGTGTTAGATTTGAATCTCCCTGAAGCGATAACCCGTGTGTCTCTGTGTTTTTGTTTTCATGTAACGCACTCAGTCACTCACCATGGTCTCCCTCCTCCTCCTCCTCCTCCTCCTCTTCCCCCCCCTGTCTCACCCTCAGCCCCCCCAAAACAACAGTAAAGTACTAATGTTTAATTTCTGAACAGTCTCGTGTTTAGCTCCTCGCCAGCTTGATCTGAATATATTTGAATGGAGGACACGTGTCGTCATTCAACGCGATGGTGACACAACCCCCCCCCCATCTTTAACACTATGCTCTGCAAAACTTTTTGAAACGCTCACAGTTCAGTGTAATCTGTTTGCTCTGTACACATCAAGCATGTGACTGTTTGGCATGTGTGCATAATCTGCTCTACTGTTCGTGCACTTTCAGCAGCCTCATATTCACTGAAACTCACCGAAACTTTGCTGCAAAACGTGCAGCTGCATGTCAAGTCTAATTTATAAAATGATTACTATTTTTATTATTAAAATTATACAGGTTTCTATTTGTATCCCTGCACAGGTTTTGTCAATTGTTCTTTGTATGGGTCTGATTTTTAAATGTACAGGTTCAAGTGTGAGCTCATCAATCTTTGTTTGGCTAAATATTCCAATGAGCAGGTGTAGAAATAATGAATGTATCATGTAATGTGTGTCTTGTAAGTTGCTTCTGGATGCTTTGAACTTCTCTCTTGATCAATAAAGTATCTACTGCTTTTACAGGCCGCCTTTCTTTAGCTGCCGCTAACGTCTCACATCTCAGGTACACATTTCCTCATTTCCACTGTGAAGGGCCGTTCATACCAAGAGTTTGCATACGAGTTTCTAAGGACTTTAAATCGTGACTTAGTACAGCTCCTTCAAGTCCTCAAAGAATTTAACGAAGGAGATGTTTATGTTGCAAAACTTCATCATAAATGGGGATTGAGAGTAAGTGAAATGTGTGTGAACAAACTTCAGGACAGCCCTGCATAAGTCAGTGACACAGGGGGGGGCAGAACAAAACCTGTGGACACGCCCTGCATGTTGGGAGTGAAGCATGCTGGGTAGTTGGTTAAAATGGACTTGTTCTCATCAGACGCTCTGTGGCAGGTTGTTGTGAGGACGTATCCCATCACGGGGAAGCACGGGGCCGCTCTTCTTTTTTCAAATGAAAACAACCAACGTGAATGACAAACGTAGTGGTTTCCAGACCTCTTGTTCGTCCTAGAACAGACTCGTGGGTTTTTGTAGCTAGTAAAGCTTGGATGTGATCATTTAAATGAGTTTTCCTTTGGAAGGAGACACACAGTGAGCTGACAGTTTGGAAGATAAGCTGAGAACGTGGCCTTCTGGGAGTCTCGTGCATGAAGAGCTTGATTTCTTTTCAGTCTGTTTACACTCGGCCCATTTACATCCTGGCTGTTGGTTAAAAGCATGTTATAGATATTAGTGCGTGTAATCCTCATCCTGGATCAGTGTTTGTGCCTATAATGACTGTATCACTGGCACTGTGTATCTGCCAGATCTGATAAGCCCCCCCTCCATGATTTATTCATTTAGTGCTTTTGTCATAAAATGATGTGCTTAAAGAATCTTTTAATGATGAGTTAGAGGGATGGAGCCGGATGTTTGTAACGACCAGCGGTGATTAAAGTGGTTATTACAGCTTCACACATAATTATAGGAACAGTTCCCTGCATCATTGGGTCCACCTGTCGGAGGGAGGGGGGGAGCCCCCCTCAGACGGAGCGTCAGACGGACCCCTTCAGACGGAGCGTCTGAGGTTGTCAAAATTCAACTTGCACATATTAAACAGCATCCTGTCTTCAACAACGTCAGTAATGTTTTTGATTTCTCTCTGAAATGCGGCTTTTTTCCGCGGAGCTCAAAGGAAGGCGGGTGAGGATTGGCTGGTTGAACCTCTCCTCGCTGACTCGCTGAGCTGCGGCCGGTGTCTGATTGTTTTGACCTCGACAACACGGGATCATAGAGGTGTGATGTCAGGTCAGAAGGTGAACACGGGGAGTGGAGCAGCAATACCTGCGAACACTTCAGGTCTCAGTCACGCTCGCGGTGTCTCGTAGAGTCTGTCAGCGTGAGTTTCCTCTGATGTGTTGTTGATGAAGGTGAATCACAGAGGCAGGTAATGACCAGGACGGTGCTCTGACTACAATGGAGGTAAACTACACCTGAGATTGTTCCGCTTAGAAACAGTCCTTTGAAAAAGGAGCCGAACAGGTTAGTGTTACCCAGACACACAGTTTATGAAATAACTTCACTTTAACACTGCGATGCATTGCTCAGGTTCATAACGTGTAGCACTGGGTTGTTTCTGTCTTTGGAAAAATAAACGATGAAGCTTTAAATATGGAGCGCTGTGCTGCGTGTGTTCTCCAGACTGTGAGCTTTATTCACAGCAGGAAACCAGCTTCTAACATGTCTCTGGTCTAAATCATCAACAGGTGAACACCCAAACACAGTTTAGTATCAGTATCACAGACACCTGTTGTACACTTTTTCAGGATGAGCTGCATGTGTGAACGGTCACATGTTTCACTCAGGGGAATTTACCTGGTGCAAGTGGGAGGGGCTGGTGACGTTTACCTCCTGTGATTGGTGGAGGACCATGTGTGCACACGACACGAGGCGATCTCTTTGATTGAACAGCTGCAGATGGTCATTCTTTAAGCAGGGTGCGTGTTGTTTTGTCTTTAATTCATCAATAATGTCTCCACCCTTTGCTTTGGTCCTTTGCTCAGCAAGTCGAATTCCTTATATGTGTAAATTTACCTGCCAATAGAAAGCGATTCTGCCCAGCCGGCCTTCCTCTCTGACAGGAAGAGTCTCCCGCTCTGATGTGTGAACAGCCAGGTCAGGAGGATTTCTGGGAGCACATGTGTGAAAACAGCTCAAGTGTCTGACAACATCACAGAAAAGATCCCTGCAAACGTAGCTTTGTGATTCGGTGAGATCGACGTCGCTAACTTTAATAACAATCATTTGACCACAGCCTCAATCTGTCTTTGTTTTTTGTGGCTTCAGCTCCAAAATAGACTTCAGACTCTCTGCGTGCTAACCAAGCGTCTCTGGGATGTTTATGGCGAGGGTATTTCAGACAGTCCCCTATATGCATCCTCAGACCACAGTGTCCTAAATTTAAGAGGGACATGACAGGACTGTGTGGAAACCGCTGTGATGTAATCGCAGAGGTCGGCGCTGGCATTCCTGGCACTCGCTAACCGAAGAGAGTGGTATTCAATGAGCCAACAGTCGCCTGTCGGGTGTTGTTTGTGTGGCGGACCATCAGCTCTGTGTTTGCTGGTGAGTCCATCTGTCATGGATCCATCTGCAGCTGATCGAGCTGTTCTAGAGGTGGGAGAGTCCTCTGATTGGCTGTTCAGCCTGGTGGTGATTTCAGACTGAAAACGCAAAAACCTTTATTGCTTCACAACGGCAGAGGAAAAAACAACATTACTCTTGGTGTAGAGAGAGAATTTAGTTAGATTCAAAGACAGTGCACACTGCCAACGTTTTAAAAGACACGTTCATTCACTGAGACGTATCCGCAGATTCAATTCAGATGTAATATGTCTGCTGACAGTACGCACAGCCAAACGTTTGTTTTTATAGTGGTCTTCATGCTGTCTCAGCCTATCTTTAAGCCAACAGGCAGAGAGCTGAGGAGGGTTTTAAACCGTGACGTCGCACCTGCGTGTTAATGATGTCAGCTCTGTGTCTATTTTTGAAGAACTTATCCTTCAGCCAATCAAAACAGATGAGTTATCTAAAAACTACAGTGAGTGCCGATCGAGCCTTTCTGTTTTTTGAACCAGGCTGTAAACACGTCTGCTGTAAAAACAGGCCTTTTTTTTGAATGGGTGTGTATGTGACTTCCTGTGTTTCTGTAGCCAGCCTCTAGTGGACACTCCAGGAACTGCAGGATTTTACTTAACCTTTCACACTCAGCTCTTCATTTCACTCTGCAGACTGATTATTTGGTCTACAGCTGCCTGAGTTACTTAGTTGGTTTATTGTGTATAGTTTGACTCCTGTTTCCAATCTCTGTCCTAAAATGCTAAATCCACAAGCCGGAGGTCCATGAACAGAATAAGTGATGTATAAACATTATGGAGACAAGCTAATGGATGACAGCTTGTCCTATCATTTTTTTTTTACTGCAGCCGAGTGGGTGATTACGTGAATGTGACTGAATTCATACGAGGAGGAGTAGCTCACACAAGATTAAATGTTGTTTTGATCATCTGTGCAGCTCAATTAGTCTCAGAGACGAGTGCCCGAGAGCCCCCGGTGAATCCACAGCCATCTCCCATGCAAATCAGGGTTTGATCTGAGCACCGTGAGGACCTGCCCGACGTGTGTGGGCTGCTCGCTGAATCCAGTCGTTATTGGATGCCGTCCACAGATTGTGTTTGTCTTAATCATGCCTTTTAGGAGTGCTTTGAAAGCAGGTGGAGTTTTCTTTTCTCTCGAATCTTGTCCAGTACTCCCTCTTAGGATGTGTTTCATGAGCCCGGGAACATTGCTTATCTTATTAATCAATATTTGGAGGCTGAATGTGTTCTCCCCTGCAGGCTCTCATTTCCCTTATTAGCTCTTTCATCAACAGATGTAATTCGCAGGGGCGAGTGACTTCCCCTGCAAATGCCAGACAGTAAAAAGCCGAGCTGTGCAGCCGGGGCCGAGCGTCTGTCTCTGCATGTAGGGTGAAAATCATGTCGAGCTGTGAGAGAGGCAACAACAGAGCACTCCTGCTGGGAACGGAAGGGCTCTGAGGGGCATTATGGATACCTCTAATGGCAGGGATTCTCTCTCTTCTCTATCCTCTCCTTCCTGTGAAAACACTTCCTGATGTGATAAACAAAAGGCCCGTGCAGGAGTCCTTCAGCAGTAAAAGCAGCCTTACCTCCGAGTAACGTTGGTCCCATTCTCTCTGTTTATCTCCACAGGAAAGATGAGAAGGAGTACGCACTGAAACAAATCGAAGGCACTGGAATATCGATGTCTGCCTGCAGGGAAATCGCTGTAAGTTTTATTCTGATTTTATTGCTCTTTGTTTGGTTTCCCGTGCTTTAGATGCTTGTTGAAAACGTCACGCCAACCTGCTTGAGAAGAGCACGCAGCAGTCTGTGAGCAGGGGGGATTTGTTTAGCCTAGCTTAACATAAGGAACTACAGCCTAATGATCCACACACAGTCTCCTCTGACCTCTTTCTTATTTTAGACTTCTGAAAAACTCACTTCCTGTTTCTCACTTCCCCTTTAGGAAGTATGTGGAGTTTATTCCCTTTATTTAACAAACTAAACAATTGAAACACAAACTCTACATGTGCATCCATGAATTAAATGTCTCTGTGGTCGTCCTCGCAGCTGCTGCAGGTTTGAATCCGATCTTGGCCCATAGCTGCATGTCACCCCCCATCCGCTCCTCCAGGGGCGTGTCCAGAGGGGGCCCTCCATAGAAATGTGATTTGCCACCTCAGGTACCACCCCAAAAATCCAAGCTGTGCAGGAGTTTGCACTTCTTGAAGTACTTTAAATTGTGACTTTGAACAGAATCTTCTTCTGTGTCATTTAAACATTAGCCCCCCCCCCCCCCCCCCCCACACACACACACACACACACAGTCACATTTCCTGTCTCTCTTCAGCTGTTCTGTCAAATTAAGGCCTCAAAAATACCTAAAAAAAAAACTGAAGTCTAAAACCTTAACAAGGCTTTAGAGGGAGGATTGGTCTTTTTCTTGGTCACTGAAAGCGGACGTTTGTGATTGTTTTGAATGTGAAATCAGACTTGTTTCATGACACTTAACTAAACATCTAAAGTAAATAAAGCCCATTTGATCTGTTTTCGTGAACCATTCATAAGACTGGTTTGGACTCCATTGGGGTCTCTACAGTATTTGCTGCTGCCACTGAGCAGACACATGAAGAATGTGGCCCCTCTGACAGGCTGCTGGCCTGTTATGTAAGGCTTCTCTGGTTTCCAGTCTAACGTGGTCACCTGGAGGGGGGCTATGATGGGCCATATGGGGCAAACACTGTCAGTGACACTGTGCAAACACTCGCACTAACACTGAGCAAACTTTCTGTACTGTAGCTCAGAGGAAAACTGTCATGACCCCCGAGCTGCACGTTAACTTTTCAGCTACATTCACTGACCGACTCAGTGTCTTCTGTGAAATGAGTCAGCCCTTAACCACGAGGTGTGCACGTGGTCACAGCCAATGTTAAAGACTAGGGATTAAAAATCGATCCAACGGTGTCGAGGTTCAAGTCGGTTCTCTGAAAAATGAATCGCAGTAACATTGTGAGGCGTCAGCAGCTGTAGAGTGGAGGAGCTTGGTTGTGTTAAGCAGGCAGTGGAAGCATTTTAGCTTCAAATATTACAACAGAAAATCATCTTCTCGTGTCACAGCAACCGTTTATTTATCTGCATTCTTCCTCGTCCTCTTCCTGTTTGCCCTTTTAGGAATGACGGATACAGACTACCGCCGCCTGCTGGCACGGAGAGGTATTTCCTCTTTTGTATTCGTAGACCGTACGTGGTCGTTGGCTATCAGCTGTTTTTGGCTATTTTTAAAAAAAATTACGTCTTGCCTCAGGAGACCGCCCCCCCCAGTCTGACAGGGGCAGTCTCCCACTGTGAGGTGAACATGTGATCCACCAGGTCAGGAGAATATCTGGAGCTGGCTGCGGTGTCTTGGTTCACCTCGTCAGCTGAGATTAGCTTTGCTACGAGCTTACTGCTCTCATCAGTCGGTTAAGCTGTCGTCACGGAGATACCAGACACAAAGATAGATTTTATAAATGTGAAAAAGAGTAGAGAGAATCCTCCTCTAACATCAGTATGGTGTCCTGGAGTACGTATGTGATAAAGTGACACCACTCGTATTCATTTGCGTGTGCATCATGGTGGAGGAAGATGGGCGGTACGGGAGGCGTCGGCCCCCCACTGGCACGCCATTCGCCTCCGCACAAGCCGCTCAACTACATGGACACATGATACTGACCTTGAGCTACATGCCTCTGACTGACAGCTCTTCCAGTCTAATATTGGCATCATTGCACACGGAGGAACGTCGGCTCCATCACGGCGGGAAACTTCTTTAAGCAACGTTCGGTGGCGGTTGTCTCTGAGGTGGAATTATAAACAGAAGAGTCATCACGTGGGAAATAAAAAGGCGTGGAGATTAAAACAGCAGGGCTGCAGATCAACTTGTCTTTTTAAAGCTGATTACAATTCTTGATTTCCTTTAAAGGAACAGTCTGTAGCTTTTTCCTGAAAGTGAAATGTAGACTTAAAGAAATGCTGCTCAGTCATCCCTGTGTCTGCAGAGACTCTGGTGCGTTTCCTTCAGCCAATTACAAGCGTGCGGATGAGGATTAGGTACAACTCAGAGGTTGGATGTGATTCAAACTGGCGAACATGTCGGACGTGGACGTAGCCGCGAAGAAGAGAAAACATGATGAGCAGATAAAGCATGATCTGAAACAAAGGTGAACCTCAGGTTAACTGTTCCAGCTGACGCAGAGTAAGTCCTGTTGGACAGGCAGGCGACAAGCACCAGCGGCTCGCTTGTGTTAGCGTGCGGTAGCTTGCAGTGTAGCTAACAAACACACTGGAGGCTGGGCTCAATTTGAACATTTCTTCTGACTCGATGCTTTCGTGACATGGTGACGATAAAATACATAAAAAGGAGGCTGCTGGATTTTGTTTTATTTTTTGTCTGACATGCACACTGATGACCTTTTCTTTTTTTTTGTGAGATTTTTTAAAAATGATTATCATTGATGTTTAAACATCTTCATTTGCAATAAGGAAGAAAGAGAGAAAAAATACATGTGAAGCCAAAGACAGCAGAAGAGAGACAATTCAGACGAATGACATTTTCTGATGATGAGTGTTTGGTTAACATCTGATGGTAAAATAGGGACTCTTGTGTCGGCTGATGAAGCGACCCAACACTGCACTCCACAATGGATGAAACCTTGTATTGAACGTGTTCATGAGATTAAAGCTTCATCTCAAGCCCATTTACAACTGAAGGCCAGAGTGTGAAGAGTAAAGATGATGCAGCAGCGTCTGTCTGAGGAAACAAACATGCCTCTGAGACGAGGGGCAGTCATGTGATGGATACACAAAGTTCATGCAAAAACGCTCCTCCACATTCCTGTATCAGCGACATCACAGGCAGCCAGCAGGAAAGGGGTCAAAGGTCAGAGACGGAGCACAGCGAGTGTCTGATCACACATCAGCCAACATGTGTTGAGCTCTGTGGTCCGTATCAGATATCATTCAGTGAACACTATCAGGTGAATGTGATGAACATATGCAGCAGGTCTGAGGCAGGAGTGTCTTTGCTCAGCGTATAAGAGAGGCCTTCCCCTCCACTCAACAGCTGGTGATACAGATACATTTCTACTGAGACAATAAAACTGTTTCAGACCTGTGTTTCTGCGACACTCTTCATCTTTGTTGAGCTGCAGTCCGAGCTTCCACTCCTCTCTCTCTCTTTGTCCAGAATCTAGACTCCCGCCATTTAATGTTGATAAAAACAGCAACAACGTGACTTTAAACTTTAAAAAAGGACGATGACTGCAGACTGCAGACGGGGGGCGACAGGTATCAAAAACTAGAGCGACGGGTGAACGTATCGAGGCACAGTCCTCGCGTGTGCCGCCCGGGTTCTCATCCGGCCTGCGGCATCTCTCCCACCTTCTGACCCTGTCCACTGTCCTCCTCTACAATAAAGGCTTTAAAACGCCCAAAATAAATTGTTAAAAAAAAAAAAAAAAACTACTGCAGGAGCGACGATGTCCTCTGTGTGTCAGGGCCTCGAGAGGTTTTCACATGATGTCAATGTAAATGGTAAATGGTAAATGGACTTGAGCTTGTATAGCGCTTTTCTAGTCTTCCGACTACTCAAAGCGCTTCTTACACCGCAGATCACACCTACCCATTCACACTGATGGGCTGGATATAGGCCCATCAAGTAACTATCCATTCATACACCCCAGACGCAGCAGGGGGAGCAATTTGGTTAAGTGTCTTGCCCAAGGACACATCGGACATGTTGCTCGCAGGAGCTGGGGATCGAACCCTCAACCTTCCGATTGAGGGGCGACGACTCTACCAACTGAGCCACAGCCGCCCATGTAAGATCATGTGATGCTTCATTTTCAGAGTTCTGTGTTTGTGAATGAATTTAAAACCACTCAGAATGTCTTTAGATGTTCTTATGATCGATCTCACCGACTCATCGGCTGACATGCTGCTGCAGACTTTACTGCGCGTCACTTGACTTCCCTGCATTCATAGCAGACACCTGTTTCCTCGTTCAGCACTCAGCGACGGAGCCATTGATGAGAGGAAGTGTGCCAGCGTTGCTCCGCCTCCACACTGAGCCTCTGTTTGTGTTTGCATAGACTTATTATACATAGAGCAGATCTAATTGGATGTTTTCATGGTTTCTTCACCTTCAGAGGAACCTGCAAACAAGACTCGTAAAAAAGTCTGTTACCTTATGCAACAGTGAAACCACAAGAATGTCATCATGGCCTGTTTAGACGAGTTAAGTGGTCACGTGTGAAGCTGTAACGTGACCACAGGAGAAATCTGACAGGTTTGTAATTTGTTGGATCCGTTTGTCGAGTGTGGGCGCCGCCATGAGCAGCCGTACACATCAAACAACACGCTGCTTCTGAGGATGACTTGTTGTTCGGTCTGTTTCGTCTTAATGTTGATGAAGTCATGTACCTGGAGGACGCCTGCGGTGGATATGGGGGGGTGGGGGGGGTTACAGATGAAGACCCCTCAGGTGGTCTCACTCACATTTCATGAATCTGTTTTAAAGAAAGTCCTTTACACACCTCTGTAATGGTTTTTTTAGGTCACACAGTGATGGTGAGGCTGCTGAGTGAAACGCCTCCATATTCACGTGCTGACGAAACCTGGTCGAAGCGACCTGAAGCTGAGGGGGCGGGGCTTATTTTGTCAATTAGAACAAACCTGTGAAGACAATATGTCAAGTATAACCACGTTGACTCAGATTAACGATGAGTCATAACTCGATGAGCACATTTATTTAGAATCATTTAACCTCTCTTTACGACAACATTGGCGACTGAGTCGAAGGTGTTAGCCTGTTAGCTTAGCACGCCGTCATGCGGTCTGTCTTAAAGCTTTTTTAACATACTCACACTCAGGCCTCTTTCAGAGCCGCACAAGACCAAACAAACCTGTGGGAACTAAACAGGGTGCAGCTTTGTTTGGAGAGTGCCGTACCAGGTCCTGCTAACAAAGAGAGATGGGATTGAGTAAATCCTTTATGAGTAACAGGTCCAGGAAATGAAGATTTACCATTTCTGTTACCATATGAGGAAGTATTTGACCACTCAAGGCATCATGTGTAGGACAGCAGGAGACAAGATGAGACAGGATGAGGGAGCCTGAGCTGAATCAGAGTCCTTTCCTCGTTCACTAAACTCTGGAGGGTTTGTCTCGATGTGGCCTGAACTCCTGGTGACACATTTATTAGATAAGCTCCGTTTTGTGGTACAAATCAGTTAATTCAAATGAGATCAGTGTGAAGAGAAGTGAGGCTGAAGTAAATCTGCAGGAATTCTTCTCAAAGGCTTCATTAATGTTGAACTTGGTGTGTAAAATTCATTGGAAACGCTCTGGTGGTGTTGACCTTTGAGGGGGACTGAAAGCCGGGAGACCACCGTGGACGAGGCTCTCGTGTCGTAGCTCGTCGCTCCGCTCTTTATACGTTTCAATGCATTGTATAAAGTGCTTCAGTAAAATGCAGGTCATGTGACTGGAGTTTCTAGCATGATTTACTTTAAAGATGATTTTGGCCCACCGGTCCATCGCGACCCGTCGGCCTTTGTTTTAGCCGATTGATGAACGTCAGAGCAGGAGAAGAAACATGGAAGCTCCTCTTCTGTTCGTGTTTCGTTAATAAAAGGTGATGAACTGACAGCGCCAGGGCCGCTTTCGACTTTTTATCCAACATTATTCTGGATACCAGTGTTAGACGTGTTTCAAGTACAACTTTTTGGCCAAGATACACCGCGATGTGCACGGACGCCACAGGTGGCCTCTGTGTGTCAGGACTTTAACATTACACCCCCGAGGAATCACTACACGTGTCTTAAGGCTTTGTGACAGCAATAACTTTCCCACAGTCCGATGTTGTGTGCGTCTCAGCGAGCGTCAGATCTCCTTCCTGTTCATCAAACTCTCTCTCTGGAGCTTCCAGCAGCTTCTCCTTTGAACAGGGTGGAGCACTGAGAGTCCAGAAACTCCAGTCTGGACTGAGTCATAACCTGTCCGCTGATGAGTCAGACCCGTCGGTACACACTGAGTCAGAGCAGGTGACTTTTTTTTCGTGTCTTTTATTCACACACAGAATGACCTGCTTGGAGTCCAGACCTCTTACTTGTTATTGTGTCTCCACCACGAACAGAAGAGCGAAACAAGCGCCTCTTTCTTGATGCTCTGATGATGGCACAGTAGGCTCTGTCATAGAAGTCCGCCCCGCAGAAAACTCAAATAAGACGTGTTTTGTCACGGTGTTTTTCGCTGCATTCTTTTGCAGAATAATAAACTCGCAGCATGACAGCGTCTCCTGGGGCCATCAGTAACAAATATTTTCCTCTCTTGGTTTTCTGAAAAAGTGAATGCTGAGAAACAATCAGTGTCTGTTGCTATCGACTCGTTCTGATTCAGACAAAGAGCTGCAGTGTTGTGATTCAGCTTCTTAGAGACGTGGCTATGGGAAGCATGGTGTCATATTAAGAGACTGTGTGAGGCTGCTGGAGCGTTGGATTGTCTCCTTTCTGTTCCCTGTTCTGTTTACTCCTTCCTTTCTTTTCATTCGGTTCAAGGTCAATTGTGTTCTCAGCCAACTCGAGGGAAACCCAGACATGACAGACTGAGACGTGAGCTGAAACATGTCCGTGGAGAGATAATCAAATGTAATCACACCAAAACAGAGTCTCAGCAGCTGCTTTCACACATGCACTCTTGAAGATATCTCGATATTCGTCTGGTTCGGCTCCAGGTTTCTCTTAGAGGAAGTTTTTTTTATCTTTGCTAAATGTTGCTCGCTGCTCATGATGGGCTGATTTTGGGTCTTTGCAGATAAGCTCTTTTAGCTGATCTCTTGTGTTGGTGTTGTTGTTCTGTTGAACTACACCGAGCACTGACAAAAAGGAAAATATTCTCTTTATAGCATCGTATAGCAGACTCACGTCTTACAGGACCTCAGGAGGCAGTGTGCATGTGTGAACAACCATGCCAGCAGAATATCTAGAGCAGGGCTCCAACCTTTCTTCATCTGAGAGCTGCTTTGATCAAATGACAGTGGCCACGAACTCCATCATCACATCACAAGTAGAGCTGCAGCTATCGAATATTTTAGTAATCAAGTATTCTATCGAATATCCTGTCGATTAATCGAGTAATCGAATAAATCATACTTTTGCTTAATTAAGGTTTAACTCGTCTTGGGTCGTCCCTACAAACCTGCTTCTTTGCAGTTACCGTGGCAACGCCTGCTTGTTACAGCCAACCACCTCTGCTCTACAGCTGCTGACACTCACCATATTACTGACAGGGTCCCAAATTCACTTTCTGATTCACTGGTCAAGACGGCAGGTAAATTAAAAATACAGGCCAGACATGTTTTAATGGCTGACATAACAAACACTGTTTTGTGTAGCCTACACATCTGTTACAGTACATTTAATTGAGAAAGCATTATGTTCTGTTGAATCAATCACAGAATCAATCATTATGTCAGATCAGGAGATTGAGAAACTTTAAATATATATTTGCTAAATTATTATTCCACAAACAAGTTCTGTCTTGATTTAGCTTTGAAGACATCAGACATTTCATATAATCAGCCTGTATATTATTAAAAGTGTATCTCTGTCTGCTCCTGCAGCGCGTGCATTCAGCGCGCTCACAGACTACAGAGACCATAGACGCGTCTATGACAGAGACTGTGAGAGGACGCTGCTATCGTTACGTTAGCTGCAAACACGGAGAGAGTGAACGGAGAAAAGCCGACCGTTTGACCGGATCACGTGTTCCCGACTCGGTCGTATGGATCACGGATCAACTGTGTGCTGACTAAAAGTTAAAAGGGGCGCGCCGCGCTCGTGTGTGCGCGCGTGTGCGTGTTGAAGTGTCTGTGTGTCAGAGAGAGGAGCAGGTAGCTGCAGCTACATTAAACGTGTTTTATACTCATACCAAAGTTTTGATGACGCAAAAAAAACAAAAAACTTAACGAAGCCTCGAGGCAGCGAAAATTCCTCGATGAATTTTTGTAATCGAATTATTCGAGTTATTCGAGGAATCGTTTCAGCTCTAATCACAAGCATTTATTCTCATAGCACACATCAGCTGAATTCATCTACTGTTTGTACACCGCTGAAACTGCAATAAACCAATGCTTATTGATAATCTTAAATTCACACCAAGCTCCAAGGAAAACATGTGCCACATAGTCAACTATATCAGTGGTTCCCAAAGTGGGGTTCGAGACCCCCTGGGGTGTCACGAGACACTGAAAGGGGGGTCGACAGATTTCTTCTGAAAACATTTCAAATGGAAAATGGTTTAAAATTTCACCCATCAATTTGAAAACATATACAAACAAACATGTGATGGTGTTTGGGTTACTGTGTGGCGTCCTGATGCCTGATAGTGTACGTGGCTGTGAGCAATGATACATGTTTGAAGCACCTCCAGGGACAGCGGGTGTCCCCAGTCTGTAGCCCCCTCATATCAGGGTCGAGGGCTGAAAAGTTTGAGAGCCATGGAGCTGAAATTCACATCAATGTCCAAGAAAACAGGACTACTGTATACACTTGGTTTTATGGGCCAAAGATATGAAGAGTGGGAAGAGGTGCATTTACTGTTATCAGATTTATCTATGTATTTTTAACAGTCGCTCAACCTACAGGTGAGCTACTGAAAACCTGCTCCTGAGCTGAGAGAACCCTGATCTCCTGCAGTGCTCATGAAATGATCAGGATATTTTCAGTGCATGTGTGAAAACGGCTTCAGACTGCACATTGGTGAATCAGGTTTACACGGTGGGTTCCTGCTAGAACGGCTAAAAGTGTGCTCTAAAAAATGAACTCTAAAAAAGAGTGGGAACCCCTGATGATCAGGAATGTGAAAACCGTGACATACATCTGGTGTATTCCTCCCCACGTTGAGACGAGAAATACCAACACGTCCCTCTCCATTATTTCCCAGCAGAGCCAGCCTCACTCAGCTCTTCCCCTCAACATTACAACCACCAGAAATTGGTTTGCTTAAAAAAATAAAAAGAAAGAAAATCTTCTCGACTTGCCCGGCAGAACAAAGGAGTCTTTGTGCCTCTCAAACCACCAACTCGCTTCGTTTAGCAAACTGTGCACTTCAGAAACTGGCGTGCCACAGGCAGTGGAGGGAGGGAGGTTTGGCTGCAGCCTGTTTTTGGATCTGCAGCATAAAACAGAGCCGGCCTCTTCTGATTTCTCCCACCTCCGTGCTGATGTCGCCTTCAACAGAGAGTTGTAATGCCTGAGCAGTGAACCGATCCATGTGCAGCTCGTCTTTCTTGATTGGGATGGTTGCTCTGATTGATTTAATGAGACACAAAGTTTGCTACCCAGTCAAGCATGCTTTTTAAGAAACACAAGATGCCGGCTGAGTCAGAGCAGCGTCAGATCGAATGAACAAAACAGGAAGTGATAACATGACAGCGGTTTAAAGCTCGGCTGGTTTCTTTTGTTTTTGTTTGTTTTTTTCTGCCCTGTTTGAACAAGTCTCCCTCATTGGTCGGATCACATTGTGATGCCTTCAGCTCCTGAGAGAAGAGGGGAAAAATGGCTTTCTATTTTTGGTTTAGAGGCTTGATTTGAAAGTGAAAAGATAAAAATCCAAACGGCTGTAAAATCAATCAAATCCTTTTGTGTAAGGAGTGAAGAAGTGAGGGTGAGGTCAGGATGACTGATACCTCAGAGGCTCATGTTGTCCTCATCCTCCTGCACACGGAGGTCACACAGTGGCACCTTATCACATATATCACAAATTGTAACCAGGCCAGCCTGGATAGGACACCGTGCTCTGAAGTTGTTGGTAGCACCTTATATTCACGTTCTTGAATTTACTCTTTAATGAACAGAAGCGTGTTGGGGCCCCTGTTGGCCTAGCGGTAAGGTCGCGCTCCCCGTCGGGCCGGCCACTCGAGCTGCAGATAACGTCGGCTCAGAAAGGTGCTCAGCTTGTTGTTCAGCTTATTCCTTCATTGTTTATTGTTCTCAAGGCTTTTAACACGAGCAGTGTAATTCACAGAGGCCTCCTAATATGCACAGCTGGCGACTGACAAAAACATGAAATGAATAGTTTTATTTTACGGGTCTGTGACTCTTCGGGGTGACGACGGGAGCTCCGTTTGTGTACGTAGGATGAATGTGCTGTGAGGCAGCTGCTAGTAGACCTGCAAAAATTAGATTAGATTAGAAACTCAATGTTTCTTACACACACACGCACACGCACACACACACACACGCGCACACACACACACACACACACACACAAACACACACACACACACACACACAAAAACAGGACCTGCGGACATGCATTAGTGGAGAGATGTCAGAGTGACGGGCTGCTACACAGGAAGCGCACCAGAGCAGTTTTGGGTTTCGGTGCTTTGCTCATGGGCACCTTGTGGTACTCGCAGGACTTGGGAAGTGCCGTCCGGTTCCCAACCCAAGTCTATATGGATTGAGCTCTATGCCGACATATTCCTACTCCTGGAGTTTTCAGCTGAATCACGATTTCAACATAGAGAGCGGACAAAAGGAAACATAGTGCAGCAGATGATTTGCATGCGTGGAGATCCGAGCAGCCCCTCCTGCTCGGTGGAGGGGACTTCTCCTGATTATATCCTGCTGCACTCAGCTCACTCTGAGTAGAAGTACTGAAGTACTGAAGGGCTGGACGTTCGTTCACATTTCTGGCCAACCCTGAAAACTTCAGGGCTTCTTCTCCTGAAGCTCAGAGAGTAAAGTTCAGGTAAAAGGAGGGTATGCACATAAAAGCAAAAAGTTGCAGGCTAATCTGCTGTCTCATGTTTTTTCTCTCTCTAAATTTAGCAACAGACATATCAATGCCATTTTCTGCTGAGGTCAACTTTTTGCCGAGGCTTAATTTAAATCACTTCTTTTCCTTTGTAAAACCTGCATCATCTCAGTCAGCTGGACACGGCAGGTTGTTACATAACACGGCCTTTTAACCTGTGACAGAAGCAGTCTGTGTGTAGATTACGCTTGGGCAACTTGGGTAAGTCCTCTGGGCTGTAGGAGGAGCTGACCTGTGTTGGTTAAGTTCATCAGGGTGGGGTTTAGAGATGAAGGGAGTCCACTCAGGTAGAGTGATAAACTGGCACGTGTTGCTCTTCTCCTTGAGTTCATTTTAGTGCTTTCATGTGCAACACAAATTGCTTCTTAAAATGTTCCATATCCTTGAAACCCACACTCATAAATGCCATGTAAGATATGCTGTCACTGTTCTGGGTTTAAAACAGGATTATGCTGAAAAGATCTTCTGCAGGAAGCTTGCAGCAGCTTACTTTGTTTTCACTAAGCCTGGGGAGGTCTGTTTTTATTTGGTTAAATCTGAGTCCATATATTTGTATAGTATTTATTTTCTATTGACGATGTACATGCTGCTCAAAAAGGACAGCTATTAGACGCCACTGATTTATCAAATTGTGTGATGAATATCTTATCACCGTACTTCGTACCCAGATGGAAGATCCACAGCCTCAGTTTTGACACGTAGGAAGACTGTGTTTAAGAAATAATGGAAAAGTTACTAAAAGAAGCGCTTCACAGCCTGTAACCAGCGTACACAGCGCTCCAAAGCTCAGTGTAACACCAGGCGGTTTGATTCAGTACAGGTTGGTCCAGTAAAATCCAATCCCGTTTCCACAGCCAATCCTACCTTTACTATGTAGGAGGAGCGTGAGCCGGATGGAGCTAGCCGCGTCAGCTATGTACTAGCGTGACTTGTTAGCACTGTATGTCCGCCGATACATCTAATTAAAGGAGTAGAACGCAACACACAGTAAACAAAAGGACAACATTGGAGGACATCCAGCAGAGCTGTAGTTTAGCTAGCTAGCTAGCTAGTTAGTTAGCTAACACAAAGTGTACTGATAACCTTGTTACGCAGCAGAATGTAATTTTTATATTCAACACATCATCTGAACAGTATAAACACTATAACAACGATGTTACGTTTAAGATGAAGCAGTTTATTTGCAATGGATTGTGGGATTGGTAGATTCTTGACTTTGCACCTTTTTTTTTTTAATGACTTTTTGCTGCCGAATCAAATGTTTTTTAGTCACAATTTTTGTAGGAGCTGGTTGTCATGGTTACAGGCTTCCCTCTGTTGACTTTATGATTTAGTAAAATGTCAATGAAGTTTGACTTGGAACATTTTGCTTACAGAACGAGAGCTGCCAAAAAAGTGGGACATCTCACTTCTGAGCTCTATTTTCAGATACTAAATATTAAGCGACTCTTCTCAGTAAAATGCGTCTTTAGGCTGTTGATCTTTGCAGCGTTGTAGATTTAAAGCCACTAGCTTGCAGCAGAGCTGCCTACATCCTGCTCTGTTCCCCCGAAGGGCTCCTCTTTGAAGTCTTGTTTATGCTGCGACTCAAAATAAACAACAAGCTGTTTAGAAGGTGATTTCACTAACTAAGTCATTGACCTCGGGGGAGTGTTTTAAACTTGTCTGGTCACTACGTCATCGTGATCGTGTATTAACACTATAAATGATGCCAACCTGTAAGAGCGCACTGAGCCTTGAAATACACAACATCATCGTTTCACCACAGTAAAAGTCTGTTGAAAGATTTAAGCATTGAACAGTTTTACTTCAGGTGCTTTCATCATGAGGCCAGTAAAACTCTCGTGTGGTTTTAATTGTTCTCATAGTAAAATCTATTGGCCCACCTGCTCCTGTTTTCACATCTGTTCGCTGCGTTAAGTGTGACCTTCAATTGAAACATTGTTAGTGAATTTCGTTATTCCCATGTAGTCTCTTTTTCCCTTCTTCCCACAATGCCTTTTGTTCGGCTAAACCTCCCGACCTCATAAATACCCCCCCCCCTTCTGCCAGAGCTGCTCATGACGGCAGATAAAGTTTGAACACATGGAGGAAGTTATGTTTAATGGTAGCCATTTTCCATGAGAGTCCTCTACTGTGAGAGAATCTGACAGTGTTGTAAAATCCTGTTCATTCTGTGCATATTGGATTTTACTGTTCACCCTGATGTCATAAAACTCACAGGTGGACTGATCTCAAGCTACCTGAGAGTGAAATAATGCTCCTGTACGAGACTCAAGTTTATATCATATCAACCTTGTATTCAGAACAACGTTGTTTATTCACGAGAGCGGGGAAAGAACTACACTACCCATGACACCACGTGTCACAGCGACATGCAGGTACCATGGCAACACAAGATGTACTAATAACCTTGCTGCAGTAAATGTAGTTTATATATTCAACACACACACAGTCCATCACTCGTATAAAACAGTAAAAATACTAAAACAACGACTAAAGTTACAATTACGGAGAAGAGGTATCGTCTGCAATGCATTGTGGGATGGGTAGTTCAGTCTTGTACCTTTGTCTGTCTCTCTCAGTCTGTCTATGCTGTTCAGGCACCAAATTAAATGTTTTACAGTCACAAGTTTGAGATCGCTGGTTGTCTTAGTTCCCTGATTCTCTTCATATGAGGACTTGGTTTAATGTCATCGGAGGATTCAACGGGGAAATGTACGTCTTTGCCTTAAGGCAACACGCACTCAAGCAAAGTTGTTCCTTACTGTTGTAAAGCACGTTTGTTCCTGTCCTCGTTCCCTGGCCTGCGCCCACTCTGCTCCAGGACCAACCAGGCCTGAGCACGGTGACTTCTTGGACATATAACATCGGGCTTGAGTCTACAGAACAGGTAAAAAAAAGACAAGTTACATGCTGTTTGGTTCACGTCCTCAAGACAGCTTGTAGCAGCCGTAGCATGCCAGTGCCAAGGATGTGTACTGTGCTCGAGCCCAGATCGGAGCTCTCCCACTGAACTGGACTTTAGAGGTGAAGCGTGCTGAGTGATGGTGCAGATTGCTCGTTGTGAGTGCGCCCTGAAAGTCACTGCTAAGGTCTATTGCAGTTAAAAAAATTTAAAAAAAGGCCGATCAGTCCAGAAACATGAATTTAAACTCCTGCTGGGAGACGTGGTTTCATCTTTAATGCCACAGTCTTCATGAGGCAAGGTGTGTTTTCTCCACTGCTGCTGATCGCTGTGCAAACAGGAACATGTTTGAGTTGTATTTGGAGATCATGCAGGATGAAGACCGGAGAGACTCAGTTGCTAGGGATCAAATAATGTCAGCTAAATGGAAGAGTTCAGCCTTTGTATGGCCGTTAAAGGAAATCTTATGGTGAACCAAATCAGATTGACTATTAATGCGCGTCTAAATCTGCTGCAGCTGTTATAAAGAACAACATATAGCTACAGACAGTGTGTCCTAGAAATCTGAAGTCCTGAAGCTGTAGCCTGCACGCCATCAAAGATGCATCACAGTCAGCAGTATTTGTCTGTAAGTAACTGCAAATGGCTGCTGCAGCTGTACTGTATTCCCGCCGTGCCCGTGGCGGTCACTTTGTGCATTCAGCAGGGAGAAGGCTTGGCGTGCATGTTCTCCCTGCAGACAGAGCTGCACTGTTTGTTTCTAACCAGAGGCAGCCAGCGAGCAGCCTGCAGAGGGTTTATCGACCCGCTCCTCTCCTGCCACATCAGAGACGCCATTAATCAGTCCTCAGAAGCGGGACAATCCAGGCAGCACTGCTCCGCGTGTGGAGCTTTTCAGTCCTGCGTAACCACTTCCTCCTGCCGGGCTGTAAAAAATACGGAGCCGCTCAGAGCCCTAAGATGTAAACGACACAGGTTATTCATCGAATTTTTAAGAACTCATGCTTTCGATTCAGTTTGATATTAGCCCCAATAGAAGTTAGGTATTTTAAGTCAAGATTGATCCAATGATAACTTGGCTTGTTCAGTGAGTTTCAGTGCTAAAAAATAACAAAAACACATCAAGGTGCTTTCTTCTTAATGTTATTTGTGTTTAGTTATAGTGTGTACTCCAACCAGTGCATCCCCATAAACTCTCTGTTCCTGCCCTCTAATACAACATTAAATCATCTCTTTGATAAAGAACTGTAAGAACAGCCTTTTTTGAATGGGTGTGTATGTGACTTCCTGTGCGTCTGCAGCCAGCCTCTAGTGGACACTCCAGGAACTGCAGGATTTTACCCTTCAGAATTGTCTTCATTTTTGTAACACTGGAGGTTGCTGCTTGTTTTAACTCTGTAGCCCGTATCAGTGTCACTTTTTATCATGAAAAAATAAAAAACAAATGCAGGGTTGGCGTACGTGCTGTCATGACGCTAAACACATCGTTGAACGTAGGTTTCACACTGGACACAAACTCCAGTGTTTAGTGTAAAGAACTTTCTTGCACTTAAACTTGCAAACCCCAACTAGCTGGGTCACGTTACTTCAAACGTTCATGGCCACTAGAGGCCGCTGTGTAACTACAAACGTACAACAGCTATTCAAATGTTTTTTTCAGTGTGCATTGTTTGGGAAACTTTTTACAGATTAGACATTTGTTCATGAAGTTACCGCTGCTTTAAACATTAAACATTTTGCATCAAATCCATGAAAACGGGAAGCCGGTGACTTTGAGCGGGTTAAACCAGTTAAAGCGATGTGTTAACAGTGGTTCCAGTTTCTCGCTGCACGTCTTTTAAAAGACAACACAACACGTGACTGAAAACATTCAAAGTCTTTGTTTGAGTTTTTGACTAATTAAAATTCCAGGATCTTCCTCGACGTTGTTGTGCGCCGATCACTGACCTGAAACTGAACACGTTGGCTCTTGAGTCTCTTTAAAGATGGACTGGCAGCGCTGGCTGGTGTCGGGCTTAGCTGAGGAGATTTGGAGCTGGTCCACTGAGTGCTTTCTCTGAAAGGCCTTTACAAAAACATGACCCAATTTAGCGTGCAGAGGGACGGTCTGTTATTTTATCCCTGCCATGATCGGGCCTCTTCTTTCTGATTTGAACAATGAAACATATAGATGTGTGTATGCCGCAGTGAACGGTATACACCTGACAGTTCATGCCACAGTCATTGTGTTTGTTTTTACTTCATTTGGGATCCTTTGCAGCAGAAACTGTTCGGTACTGCTCCAGGGCTGCACATGTTGAAGAATGGCCTGAGTGACCATCAGTGCATAAAAACAGAGAGTCACAAGATTTTCTGCACATGGAAACGTTTCCCAGAGGGGCATCCGGCTCCCCCGGGCTGAGGCTGGATTACAGACGTGGCTTTTTCCCAGGGCTTAGTTTTATTGTTTAAGTTATTAAACCAGCAGCATTAAAAATGAACAATGTGAGTCCTTGTGTCAATTTATTTACTCACAGCTGAGCTGAGTGCTGTTTGGCTGTCGTCATGTGAGATCAGAACAGTGTCACCATTTACACCAGGGCATGTTTTTGATTTATGTCACAGAGCAGTGAAACACCTCGATGGTATCTCGTCTCGCTCACTGGTTTAACCAATCCCGCTCGTGTGTTGGTCTTTTTTTACATTAACAAACATGTCCGTGTACAGTCAGTGTTGATCAGCAAACATCATTGTTTGTAACCTCACGGCAACCAGAAATATGTCGAGTTTTTCCAAACATTTGCTCTGATTACTTTATTTGCATGTTTGCATTCCTTGCATCATTTGCTCGTCTACTTTCTTTGCATACATGTTCACTCGCCCGGCACGTTGATTCATCTCTTAACTATTTGGGCGCCTGTTGCTCACTGTTACTTTTTCTTGTCTTGAAGGTCTCATCGAGGAAACAAAACCAGTTTTACTCGTCCTTGTCTCGGTCTCAGACTGGGTGGACGCCCCGGATTAGACCGGTCAAGACCACCACTGACTGACAGGATATCTCATTGATGTTTGATGGTCTGCGTCTTGTCTGGGCCGGGCCCTGCCTTGGTCTTGGTCTTGTCTCAATCCCTAAATGTCGCGGTCTTGGAGCACCCTGGTCCTGGATATGTCTTGGTTTTGGTGTGTGCGGCCTTTAATACAACACTAAGCTAGAGGAGGACAGCGTGCATCACATGTGTACCAGAAGTCAAGCAGAGACTCGATAATGGACGGAGCTGTCTTCACTGTTGGATGTACCACCAGTTTGCCGCTTGCTAATTTGTTCGCAAGGTCAACTGGAATTTGGTCCAATAGTGAGTGGCTTAACGGGGTCACAACACCACCTACGTTTGTAGAGTTGGACAAACTACGGTCAATAAATCAATTGTCCTCTGGTGCATGTAAAGCGGGACAAAGACAGTATTCCAGTTAAAAGGCCGAATCGAGCTGTCACAGTCGCTTCACTGTGCAGGTAAACGTACTGAATGTGGGCCACCGAGCCCCGTCCTCCGGCCTGCCGGTGTTTCAAACATGGAGCAGCAGAAGATGAGAAAGAGAGTGAATCATTGTTTGGGATGTGCGATACATTATCTGGCATTCAAACTCATGCTGTGTGACAACAAGTCATCCAACACACTGACACGGTTAGCTGCTTTCTGCCCCACTCATTCTACCACTTGCTATTCTAACCAGTCGCACCAGTCCGACCAGTCTCACAGCGCGTCACATGGGAATGAATGTATAGAAAGGAGCCTGAACCTGTCGGGTTGTGGTGGCACATTCATGTGTTTGTGAGAGGCTTAAAACATCAAATCAGAAACGTTTTGATCGTCGCTCAGACGACAGCGTGTGAGGGTTTGCTTTTCTTCTGTCTCACATGTTTTCAGAATCTAAGGGTTGAGGATGTTTGTACAACAGAAAAAACATTTCAAAGTTTTGACATGGTGTGTTAAATTTAGCCATGGGAATGAGTACATTTAGGGAGTCTTTGTGTTTTTTCTCTCTGGGATCCAAACGTATCCTAACTTTTTTTTTTTGCATTTGATTTTTACAAAATAGAAAAAAACTTATTTTGAATGTGAAAATTAATTAATCCCCGGTCTCCACACTGAAAAGTTGATGAATTTCTTTTGGTAATTTAATGACAATTAAATGGAGTCTTATATTTTACTATTTTAATCACCTACTTATTAGCTTACATTATCTTATAATCTCTTATTTATAGGAGTAGTATTGTAGCTCTGACCCCTTGTGGTTAAAACAGGTACTGCAGTCTAAACTCTAAATATCACAGAGAGCTGTCTCCCTCCTCTCTAGAGTGGAGGCTCACACAGGTCACCATGTGGTGGACACTGTAGCTTCAGTGTTTAGCCAGCTCTGCATCGCTCTGTAAACCTTTCTGTGTTCTAACCTCTCTCCATTTTTAAAATCATCTCCAACATTGATCCTAGTCTGAGCAGCTTTCTGCTGCTGGAGCTTATTAGAAACATGCAGAGGCTTTTTAGCTCGGGTACAATCACTTCTATCTGAAGCAGTTCCACTGCCCGCTTCCATCGCTGCAACACCTGTTCACCTGATAACTGCTCTCATATCTGACAAACTGAGGGGCGTCCAAAACGGCCGTGTGGGGGGCCTTAAAACCGTCTACCTTCTCTGGTCCAAACAAATCCAGACCATTCAGGAGCAGAATAAAGTTAGAAGGAGGACATACTGACTGCTGGATTGTTGAAGAGAAGAACTTCAACACAGCATGTTTCCTTCATGTCTGATCACAGAGGAAGAGAGCGTCATCATTTCAGTCAGTAGATATCAGGGGGGCTCTGACTCAGCTCCTGCAGCCACATGTCAAATGTCCTTTGGCAAGGTGCTCAACCACAAGTTGCTCACGCTGTTTCATCAGCGGCGTATACATTTGTATGAACAGAAATATTTACTTCACGCAGCAGCCTCTACTATCAGTGTGTGAATGTGTCTCTCTTATTAATTTCTCTTGAGTCCATGTAAAACCCTCTGGATTCCTCTGTGCTTAAATGACGTTGTTGCTCTAAACAACAAACCCAGAACATCTTGGTTCATTTGATATAATTAGTGTTTACACATGTTGACTGTGGATTAGCAGCGTGTTGTCAGTGAATGTGAAAGGCAAACACCAGTAGTGAAACAGGTTGAACTGGTCTGTGCGACACGGTGTCACAGCGTCTCTTGGGGTCGTCCAGCACCCGGCCTGATATGCTGGAACTGGTGCCATAGAGCTTGGGGTGTACAAGCCCTAAGCCTGGATCTCACTCCCACAATGCCCCTTTGTATCCTGTGGATCAAGTTTGTGATTAAACACAAACCTCATTTCCACTTTCAGAGGCCAAATCAAACACACAATTCCTGCATTATTCCCGCCCAGCTGCCCCGCGGATACAATGCAACCAGAAATAAAGCATTTTAGCTTGACACTTGATTGGTTATCACAGTTCATATAATCTCAGCTATTTTCCATGATCACAATTTTCGATGATCATTAGATGAGATTAGATAAAGTATATCTAATCTCTTTTTACGATCCAAACCGAAGAATTTTTCCATTAAGTGGAAATCACATTATTTATTCCGTCCCTTAGGAAATGTTTATAACTCTGATTAAACAACAACTTGAAGGGTCGTTGAAAGAAAGTGTGCAAGTGTGCTGAGCTCTTTGGTTTCGGCCGAACTCAAGCTAAGAAAATAAGGTCGAATGGCCTTAAATATGTGCACGAGCTTTCCCCAGAATGCAGGAAATTATGTTGTATGTGTGTATTATTTCCTGTTGGAGGACTCCTGGACCCCCACGTCTTTAATGTTTCCTGAGTTCGGAGGCTGTTACTCTGAATGCTCCCAGCTCACTTGTTGTCTCTGGATGTTCCCACAACCCCACCATACGATTCGAATCACGATATGTATCGGGATATATTGACTCTGGATAACCATGTCCTCCACTGACTTCACAACAACAGAATAAGAATAGCAGCAGAGGCTTAATGAGGACCCTTCAACTCAAAACACTTCAACCCAGGTCCTCCAAGATCGTTTTTTAGCCGCATCGATTCTGTAACATCTGCATAAACACATGTATAAGCAAGTAGCTGACGTTAGCCGTGTGTGCTAACGTCAGTGTCGCTAACAGCGCCGAGGCTTCGTCTGCTCTGAGACTGTCAAAATGCAAAAACTAAAATCATAAAAAGTAGCATTTCTACAAAGATAAGAAAAGGTGTGTAGATCTGTTCGGTTGGGATCTTATCAATGAAAACAAATGTTCATTTTTTTGACAGCAATGTGTCACTTTTATTTCGTGTCAGCGTTGATCCTGGGCGTCATAAATGTCCTCCTCAGTAAAGTCGAGGTCAGTTACATAACCTTGTCTGTTTGAGTCGGTCAGACTGTAGTCCAGAACAAAACAATAGTCCGTTTTAGACACTTTAAGATGCTTAAGATGATAAAGGAGGTAAGTAATACCGGTGCGGTCCAGTTTGTGAGTCTGCAGGAGAGCAGCTCGAACATGTAACTCAGGATTTGTGTCAATGGATTCTCTGAAATGAGAGCCTTTCCCTGAGAGCTGCTGACCTGGTTTCAGGACTCCAAGGTATTCACGCAGCTTTAGTTACACTTCATCAAACTGCAGGTTCACAATGCCTTGTGTCTTGTGGAGCCACTTTTAACAGGAAAGTGATCTTTAATGATATTTTCATGTAATGTCGTAGTTTCTGACTCTGTGGTTTATTTTTAGTATTTTCAGGGGTTTCATGACTCGATAATGGAAGGCTGTCTACGTTGTGCTCATGCATGAATTGAACACTTCCAACCCTGCCAGGGCCAAGGACTTGTACCGTGCTTGAGCACAGATCAGAGCACTCACTCGTCAAATAAACTGGACTTTAGGGGTGATGCATGCTGAGGCTCGGTACGGATGGCGCCTCGAGGAATCAGCATAGAACATAAATAAGAAGACAGGCTTTTAAAGATAAAGGTGTACCAAAGCTCCATTCTTCGGTCGTACGATGCTGACAAGCCTGCTCTCTTTAAGAAACAACGATGTGTTTAAAAAGCCGACACCAGAGACAAATCTCAACGTGGCACATAGTTTCAGTGAGGATGAGGTCGCGTGCATAGGGAGGTTATCACTGTCAGAGAGGTTGCTTGGATGAGTTCCTTCCTGGCAACAAAATAAAAACACCTCTTGTTTCTGCAGAAGAAACTCAGTTTCACACTCAGTTATTTTGATAGAAACTCGATATGGTGACTTCTAGACACATTTACACACAAGTAGTAAATCTGAATGTTACAAATAAAAGGCTTAAAGAACGAACTTCAAAGTGTTGGAGACGCCAAAGCCCAGGAGGGGAGCTTGTGTTTGTCTCTGTGTCTTATTGTAGCTCAGATACACTGTGGGTCATAACAGCATGTACAACATGAATCATTCATGCAGTGGGTGCGATTCAGCCTCTAGATGCTGCAGACATGGAGGCCTGTCTCAAAGGCCTGATTGATCCTGTTGAGTCTGTGATGGATCAGTAAGATGGCACCGTGTGAGCAGGATCCAGTCACAAAGACAGAAGAAGAAGAGGGTCCGCCTGGATGATGCAGCTCAGAGTGCAGCATTAGTCAGGATAGGAGTCCTCCATTATGCAGCTGTCTCTCTGTTCGCTACCTTTAAGTGCTTCTGCAGTGAGAGGTGAGGAATAAAAGGCAACACGTGAAGTTTGAATCCCTCTGAGATACAGTCCAGCACAAGACTTACAGCTACACTCTTTATGATGGGGATAGTTCTCTGCACCTAATGGAAAATATCATTGTGTTATTTTAGACTTAGTGCTCCTGTGAAAGTACATATTTTTTATGGATTTGTTTCATCTTGATACATATGTGGATATGTCTTGTAATTCTTTTAGGTCTGTGAAGCTGTGATACGTGTGTAAGAGATCTCATTACAGCAGCAGAGTTATATTTCATCCTGTAACTGTCTGTTGTCTGAGAGGTTTTGTTTAACATAGATGTTTGACTTTTGAGTCCAGGAGATGAGTTCTTCATGCCTGATACAGAGTCAAGTATCTGTGGGCTGTCTGTCTATCAGAATATAAGGAGCACTGTGAAGAAGAATACGATGCCAGTGACTGCAGAGTCCTGGTCCACCAGCATGTTGTCAATCACTGTGAAGTCTTGGTCAAGCATGTCTGAGCTACTGTCTGTGATATTGTGTAGTTATGTTATCTGACCATGGCTAATTAAATCTAAGATGATGAACAAGTCTGTTTGATAATGTTCTCCTCATTCATTCAACACAGATACAAACCCACACCTTACACCCTGGAAGAATAAAAAACATTCTTACACAGCTGTGTTCACTACTTGATTCTGTTTTGCTGATTAGACTAATCCCAGAATCTAAAGCACTAACCCACCATGGAAAGAAGTCCAGCTGATTTAAAGTGAGTCTGTGCTCTGTGAAGAAAGAAGTCAACAGCAGAGAAACGAGGTTAAAAGGTGCACAAATCTACAAAACTGAATATTGTGTGTGGAGTCCTGTCCTGAGATCAGCAGCACCTCAGGGCTTAAAGATATTCCCTTGAAAAGATAAACTAGACTAGCATCTCCTCCATTTTTGTTGACAAAGCTGATGTGATGTCAAAAGTCCCGCCCCTTCTTTATCTTGATTGGTTGGTGCAGGAGAAGTGACATTAACGAGCGGGGCGCTGTGCTAAAAGTTCTTAGAAGAGACCTCTGTGATCACAGCAACAATAAGATACTACGTTGGTTTTGTATTGAAAACTTCAGAAACAGAACTTGAGCTCTATTGGTCGTGCTCGTTGTGTCCTGGTAGATCTTCGGTGCAGAGCTCATGTAGTTTTATCCAGAAGAAGAAAGATCTCAGTGTGGATCGTGGGGCTTCGTTTAGCTCTTTAGGCTGAGTTATAGTATTTTATACATTTGATTAAAAAAAACACTGTTGCTGCACTTTGAAGACGCTGCAGTGATTTGAAGACATGCAAAATGAATGAGTGTAATGTCTGACTAATGCAGTAGTTAAACAGTTCATGTGGAGACGCTGGCAGCCCATTTTCCTGGAAGACGACATGTTTCTGTGCCAACACATGAAGCTAGCATTCCAGTGAAACGTGGTCGTGTCACGCCTTGTTTGGAAACCTCCTAATTGTTTTTACGTTTTTGTTGTGTCTTCCAGCTGTTGCGAGAACTGAAACACCCAAATGTCATCGCCCTGCAGAAGGTGTTTCTGTCCCACAGTGACAGGAAGGTTTGGCTCCTCTTCGACTATGCCGAGCACGACCTCTGGGTGAGTCTCACCGTGCTAATACTGCCGCTAACTTTAGCAAACACATGGCAGCCCTTTCACACTAAAGGTTCACTGATGTTTATATAAACTCCCTATTCATTGTGTTAGCCACAATGAGCTTCATTTGTTGGTCTATAAACAGGTCGACCTACAATTTAAACTGTCAAATTAATAAAAAATTTAAATTGTGATTTATCTATAAATTTCAATTGATCGCAATTCATCACCTTTTTGAAACTCTGTTATTCTTAGGCTTTTTATTTTGAAGTTCTTTACTGTCTTAAACTGAGAGTACATTACTTTCTGTGTGCTTTTATTTTGAAATAAAGTAAGGCCCTTCACAAACTGACGTTAAATTGCTCAAAGGAACAGCAACAAAGGTCAATGTGTGATGTCATCAGGTGGATATGACTTTGGACCCGTCAACTTGTCAGGAGGCAATATCCTAAAAATCCTTCTGACTGTGGGGGGAATGATGATAAATGTCCCCCCCCCAACTCGCTCAGGGTGAATTCTCCTGATTAGATCCTGCTGCGTTCTCAAATCAAATCTTAACATGGACAGAATGTTAAAATGTGTCTGTTTGCTTTCACACATCTATCTTTACAACGATCAGCCCATAATGTAAAGTTACAATATTCAGAAATCCCCACAAAGCTGTTATCTTGTGAGGAACAGACAAGCAGCGGTGAGCTGAAACCTTTTTCCGCTTCTCAGCACATCATTAAGTTCCACCGCGCCTCCAAGGCCAACAAGAAGCCCATGCAGCTGCCCCGAGGGATGGTGAAGTCTCTCCTGTATCAGATTCTGGATGGGATCCATTACCTCCACGCCAACTGGGTTCTCCACAGGGATCTGGTGAGTAGCTATATTAGCTTCACTGCTCCAGTTTCCCCACACACACACACACACACACACACACACACACACACACACACACACACACACACACACACACACACACACACATACACACACACACACACACACATACACACACACACACACACACACACACACACATACACATCAGTCCCAGCACACACTCCATCAAGGAGCTGTTTCCAAAAGCAACACTGTTAACGTCACAGAAACACAGGACCCAGGAGTTTTCTTTGTACCTGCCAAGTTTGGTGTCCAGGCAAGAGACGGATAAACAAGAACTAAAAATACAAACCCAGGGTACAAAAGGGAAACGGCAAAAAAATAACAAAACAGCTTTGAAGGTGTAGATATGTATAAATCATTGGATGTCAATCTTGTGAAAGCTTAAAACTGAATCTATGTCTCTTTCTCAGTGTAAGCTTATTGGGAAAAGTATTTTCTAGCCGGAGCCTTCTCTTCGCTGCTAATTAAGCTAACGTTAGCTTCTTTTTATCTGTGTGAAATCTCCTTAAACAATTGTTGTGAATAAATACAAAAACTAATCAGACAATATTCTGCCTTACAAAGAATGTATTTGGCTTAGCAGCAGCTGGCTTGGCGTATAGCTAGAAGCTTTTCTTTCAGCTTGCATGTATGCTTTGGGTTGTAATGATCACTGGGACATTAGATCTCTTAAAGATCACATTTTGTAATTCTTTAGATCTATTTAGACCTATTGTTTATGGTGAGAAGGCAGACTCAGAGGGCAGAACAAACACCTAGCTGTGGGAGTGTCACCCACCTGGGGGAGGGGCTACTGCCCTTTGTGATGTCATGAAGGGAAAATCTCCAAACAGCCTGTTTGAGCACACATTTTCTAAAAAGTGGAGCAGGCAGAAGACGGAGAGGGTGGACTTTTCTCATCATTGGGGTGTTTGTCGACAGACTAGAGACACATGTTAGAAAACCAGTGACGGTAAGGTGAATAGTAAGGCTAAACGGTTTATTGTTTTCTGATCGAAATTGCGATTTCAAAAAACGCGATCACGTGATCGCCAAAGTCATGGTTTTTGGCAGTGCTTCACTGACCCAGGAGCTGTTGTGTCAATTTACACATACACACCGTCTATTCTGCCCCTGTGTGTGTGCGTGACTTCTTTAGCCTGATACACAGCTCTACAGATAGCTAACAGTTTTTCTCCAATAAAGAAGCTGAAGTTTCTTTGTCCAGTCTTTAATAAAGGAAGCACTTTAAAAATAAACAGACATCAAAACATAACTTATGGATCTCAGAATATGCCAAACAACCGAAAAGTCCGCTAGCTTGATGCTAACGTCTATAAGAATTTAAATAGGAATGCTAGCAAAATAAACAATGCAAGACCTGAACATGAAATGACGCTCACAGACAAATGTTTCGGCCGTATGGCCAGAAGAAAATATAGAGACATTGTTGGCTTCTCTTGTTGCATAACTTCTGTGAACTAAGTCACCTACGGCAACCCCAAAGGCACAAAATATATATCAACACTTATGACCAGATTTCTGTCAAACTGACACTAAAAACAAGAACATCACACCGTCTGTGTGTTTCTTCTTAATAAATAAATCTGAAATTAATTCTTAACTTTGGTTTTCATTCTATTAATTTAGAGTTCTGGCATTTAAAGTTTTAACTGGTATGATGTCATTTCCTGTCATGTTTGTAAATGTTACTGTACATTGAGAACATTGCACAAGCTTGATTTGAAGAAAATCGTGATGCAAATCGAAATCGCAATTTCTGCCAGAAAAATCGCAATTCAATCTTTTCCTAAAATCGTTCAGCCTCAGTGAATAGATTTGAAAAAAGGGAAAGCCGTTAGGATCTTTAGTAAACCGAGATTCAGAAGGAAATGAAGGGAACGTTGCTTTACCGTAAAAGGAATCAGTTTTTGAAACAATCTCAACCGAGAAATCAAAGAAACAAAATCAAAACTAGTTTGTTCAAGATATATGATGAAATATTTAATGAGATTCACTGTTCTGTTTAGTGACGTTGTTACACAAAACAATTATTTGAGATCGGCTTTGATCGGTATGAAATTAATTGTTTCCGGGGACCTACTCAGGGGCTGAGAGTGGCTGTTTGCCTGTTGCCAATTTATTGTGTTTTGTTCATTAATATCTTGTGAAAGAGCGGCAGATTGTATAATCTTCTTTGTGCTCCTTTTTGAGACGTTATGTTGTTTATTTGAATGAAATAAAATTTACAAAGATTTTTTTTTTTAACATTTTGGGCCCACATTTTCTCAATAAATCAGAAATAAAAAAGTGATATTTAGAAGAAGACAGTGTATTCTGTACAGTAGCAAAGTCCTCATGTGCCACATCTATCCCTCTGAACCACTCAGCAGAGCAGTGTTGTGTTGGTGCAGGTGTTGTTATGTCCCGCTGTAGTGTATTATTATGACTGGTCTGGACCAGTTTGATTGTAATGCTTTCGGGGCTGAACGTCCTGCACTCTCAATGTTGTCTGACTCTCATCTGCCCTTTAAACTGGCTGCAACACTTGGAGAGTTCCTGTGAGATTCTCCTCTACCCAGTGTTCCCACAGCGCTCTGGCTGCAGGGAGGTTTTATTCTCCGTAGCTAAAAGTAAAGTTATATCAGGAACTCATCCCTTCAGCTTCAGTCAGTAATGGGGTCTTTTAAACTTTATACAGTAATTGATTTAGGACGGTTTGGGCAAAGTAGTCATCAGTTCTGTCTGGTCCTTATCAATAAAAACATGCTTTTATAAAGCTTTATTTATTAATAGCGCTGCCTCCGTCCACTAGATAAAATGTTAGCATGCTCTTTAGAAAGCATTGTTTGTTCACATAAACATTTTCTTGTGTATGACGATAAAATCAAACTCTTAATGATGATTTTATTGTGACTAGTGTGCCAATATCTCAAACATCTCCAAACATTTATTTTCATGTCCACGATGCTTTTGTTCATTGTTGCTATCGCTGATTTCGACTGTTGTTTCCATTTCGCTCCAGACGTCTGTAAGCCTGCCCACCATCGTTTTATTTAGCCCGGGCTTATCTACAGTCAGTTTGACATCATTATTAGCTGGTCAGAGCGTAAGGATATTTGTGTGTGTCCTTGTGTCTTTACGTGGCGTGTGCTAACAGAGTAAGAGATTACCTGTGATTTAAGCTCATGTGGTTAAACATCAAACTAGTATTTTTTCCCGATGTATATTTTTAAAGGCCGGTCTTTGTATCTGCACGTTATCTCTCTCGCCTTGCCTTAGCGTGTTTTCGGGAGTCTGGTGTATGTTAAGAGACATCTGTGTGCACAAATTCAAAGTCTGCGGAAACGCAGCTTCTCCCACGTCCTCCTGTTAGCAGTAGCAATAGCCGCATGTATCACTCGGTCCCAAGCCCCCGTCGTTGAAAATGTGTGGTGTGACATCACAAAACCATGATGTCACTGATCCAAGCCCATTGGCTCGTTGTAGCGAGCACAAGCTCCCCTCTGACTGACTGTAGCGTTCCCAATATGGTAAAAGGGGGGCGGGACATATTCCAGAACAAAGCCGAACGACTGACCAATTATGGGAGAGCAGATCGGCCGGCCTATCAGATCAGACTTAGCACATGTGGGGACCCTGATCGTGGGGGATTCTGAGAGTTAGAAATACAGGCAGATGAGAGTCTGCATGGAGCGTCAGGACGTGAAGACACTTTTTTTCAAACATTACAGATTGTGAACGTACTTTAGTGGACACATAAAAGAGACATGTGAACCCCAAAAAGGACAGAGTGGGAGACCTTTAAAGACTATCTTCAGTTAGTCATATATCAAGTAGCCTACTCATCATAAGGTCGGAATTCAAAGTGCTTCACACAAGACATCAAAAGCATCGTGGCAGGAAGGACGAGAAACTGTCCGTTCCTCGTGTCCGCACTGAGCTCGCAAAAAGAGCGTTCAGTTTTGCTGCTCCCCCGACCTGGAACTTTGTCCAGAATGATTTGAAAATGGCCGACCTCATTTCACTTGAAGCCTTTGGCTCGATCTTAAAGGACAAAAAAACGCGTGTGTCTGAATTGTAACCTGTCATCACGGCTCTGCACTTTATCTGTAAACTGATCTGTTCATTGCAATTGTTGTTTTTTTTCTTAACTTCCTGTCTGTAAACTGTTTTAATCATGACATGTGCTGCTGCCCTCTTGGCCAGGTCACCGCTGGATCTGGATCTCAATGGGTTAATTACCTGGTTACATGAAGGTAAAATGAAAAAAACTCCAATAACAATGTCAAAGACGAGCACTCTGCTAACTGAAAGCCTTGAAGCCTAATAAGATGTTAAGGTGTTGGACTGCCTAACAACTAGAGCTGTGTGATGGTCAGTAGAGAGGCCTGGGCCCCTGAAAGGCTCCTGAATGTTTGCTCTGCAGACATCATTTCAACACATGCATGTTGGAGTGTTAAACATTTGGCCTCTCCGCCTGCCTTCCTTCAGAATATGAAGCTGATTAAATAACGTTTGTCAACAAGTTATTTGTCGGGGTCAGATTAGGTCCTGACATGGCTGTACACAGTCCGACGTTACCGAGCTAACTCTGAAGCTCAATATTAACATCAATAAAACAGAGTGCAGCCTTAGTTTAATGAAGAGAATGTGTTTTTGTTTTGTTATTACTGGTGAGTCTTCATATCATTATCAGTGCTTAACTTAAGACTGGACTCCCCCCACCACCACCTCCTCTCATCGGCGGCCTTGGATCCGTTTCATTTCATGCTTCTCTATCAGAGCTTTCACATGAGAGATATGAAAACAACAAACACAACTGGAATAGTTGTGTTTCTCTCCGGTCGCCCTATAAACTCCCACTGCCCATCTGTGTGTGTGTGTGTGTGTGTGTGTGTGTGTGTGTGTGTGTGTGTGTGTGTGTGTGTGTGTGTGTGTGTGTGTGTGTGTGTGTGTGTGTGTGTGTGTGTGTGTGTGTGTGTGTGTGTGTGTGTGTGTGTGTGTGTGTGTGTGTCTGTATGTGTGTGTGTGTGTGTGTGTCTGTGTGTCTGTGTGTGTGTGTGTGTGGAACATTTTTGTCTGTGCTTATGGAAGAAGAAGTATAATTAACCAAATAGTGAAACAGTAAAGTTTAATTTGATTAGAGCTATCGCTGCTCATTGACGTCAGGAGATCTGGCAGGAAGGAGACTGTTTCCAGATAACGCTCATGAGAGAGTGAATGACAGAGATTACACGGTGGGTGGAAACGCCGCTCAGCCGCTGGTTGACTTCTCATGCTGAATTAGAGCACAGATCAGACAGCCATCTAACTACCCATCTACAGGCTTTCATCGTCTTTGGATCTCGCCGGACGCTCTTATGTAATCCACCGACAATCCTGGAAGGTCATGTGGTGGCTGGACGTTACATTATGTAAACCTTCACACTCTCTTCTCGGTGCTGACTTAATCTGCAGGCATTAAGTCTGCTCGCCTCTTTGCCAGTTCCAGTCATCGATCAGTGACCTCGAGACACTCGCTGTAAGGTGGCAGCAAAGAGCTGAGGCGCGGTTTGATGCTGATTAGAGCAAACGTCTGATGTTTATATTATCTCTGTCCTTCCAACCTTGTCGTGTGCTCGAGCTGGAAGTGAAAACAGATTACATGCTTGGACCACACGCCTGTGATTTGTTTGAAAGTCACTCAGATCCATAAACTGATCACAAGAACGAACAGTGAAACACAAAGTGAAGTTTTACATCAACAACACGTGCACTCCTGAAAAGCTCAGCCAGTCAATAAATAATTATTTGTTCATCACCTTTTCGTAACAAGTGTTATCTGGAGGACAGGTCAAAGACCTTCCTCAGTGTTCAGAGATGCTCCTCCTGCTTGTTCACACAGATTCACATTGGTTCTTGTCCCACAGCGGGAGACTGACGGAGGAGAAGGGTCTTCTGAGGTGCAACACACAAGTGTCTGCTATATGACTCTATAATGAGCATGTCTATATATCAGTGCTTCATGTAGTTCAACAGAATCACACTATCAACAAGAGAGCGGAGAGGAACACACACTGGAGAACAGAAAACATGATCACAGAGACGGTGCAGCAGTCACAGGATATACATGTTGAAAGACAGCGAGACAAGTCGGAGTGAAACATTTCAACAAATGAAGCTCAGCCTGAAATCTTCAGGAGCTTCATGCAGCTCGTGCATTCAGTCACCTTGTACACACAGTGATGATGAGCTGAAGACACACTGCAGTCATCTCCAGACTAATGATTGACATCAAGTCATTATTTAAACCATGTCAAGTTTGTCCTCATGCAGCTTCAGCTCTCTGTGACTAAATGATTTAACGTCATGCGTGTCCTCTCATCATCACACCGTGGATGCTTATTTATGTGTGTCAAAGGTGTCCTCGAACAACCCTGAACTAAAATCACTAAGATGTTTTTATCCAACAGAGGTCGACATTTAAAAATGTCGAGGATATTCTGCTCTGTGCAGCCGCTGAAATATTCACCTTTCTTCTTCACACAACTTTCATGATGAAACGGCTTTTTCAAAAACAAAACAAAAAAACAGGTGACTCAATGAAAACAGGCAGAAACACTGCAGGCGATACGAGTCACATCATTTAACAGCATTATAATGGACATCACAGTCAGACTGTATTAATCCTGGTGTTACGGCAGCTCTCAAACACGATATGGACGGAGGAAAGATTCAATTCAAAAAAACTTTATTTGTTTTCGGGGGGGACACAGAGCAGTAAATGAACAACATAAAATATAGTTATATAGTGATAGTGAAGATAGTGATATAGTGAACAGATTTAGACAATTATTGTGCAGTAACTGGAAATAAAAGTATTTGTATTATTTTATTTAAAAGGGGACAGTACAGTTTTATAAAACACATGATTACATATGGTTAAAAACAAGCCAGAATTAGCCAGAAAGCTAGTTTTTATCCATAGTCCCCTGGCCACGATGGGAAAAGGCAATAAATTATAATTTAAATGGAAGAGAAGAGAAAAAAAAAAACACAATACATGTACAATATAATATAAAATACATATCACACTTACTGTACAACATTACAATTTTTTTTTTATATATATATATATATATGGAGAGAGTGAGCTCGAAAACAGATTAACTCTATACTCGAGCGACACTATACTTACCGACACACGTGTGCAGTGTTGAAGCGTGATGCACTCTCTGTTAGTGCTGGTCGAGTCCTTGGGTAAGACATTTAACCTCAGGTCTCTCCTGGATTAATACTGATGGTATTAAGTATAAACTAATCCAGTGAGCATCTGTATGAATGGATGAGTTATTGTGATGGACTCTTTACCCAGCAGCCTGGACCATCAGCGTGTGTGTCGGTGTCAAAGAGCTTTGAGTAGTCCGTTCACTTATCATGCTTCAGAGTCGTACACGTGAGTCTCCATGGCGACGGCGTGTTCTTCATCTGTGCAGCTCCGTTTGTTGTGTGTGATCGTCTTCTTGAGTGTGACAATGATTCAATTCAATTCAAATGACTTTATTTCAGGTAAGAGAGCATCAGAGCTCAAAAAGACAGCATGATGAGGAGGTCATGAATAACTGTGCAACATGACTTCTTCACATCCATGAGTTCTTCAAATGTCTTTAAAAGCTTCATCGTGTTTAGTCTGTTGTTTTTATTTCACTTCCATCTATCAGGATTAAGATGTCCTCCATCAACAGTGTTGTGCAAGTAAGGAGTGAGTCATTGACAGAGCTGCTACTTTATCAGGCTGAAGACAACAGACTCAGTGTTTCTCTCTGCAGACAGGAGGAACACTCTCCGTGGCGTCGGGTCAAAAGCGCCGCCTGCTCGCAGTTGGGGCTCTCCAATAGGAAACAATGGAAGCAGTTTGAGAAGGCTGTTAGATTTACAGCGAGCCCACAGTCCGTGCGGCGGTACAGAAGCAGCCCGTCTCTGTAGGGTTTGATAGCACGGGCCCAGGTTGAGCAGATCTTATCCATAACAGACGTGACGTTCGGCTGCATTGTTATGAGTGTTGTTGTTGTTGTCAACAAACGCACGCTGCCGTCACACCGCCGTGTGTCTCACATCAGATGCACTCAGGCACCTTCAGTGTCGGCGTGCTGACTCAGGCCTCAGTCCAGCACTCAGTACCTCCCATACTTCAAGACCTTTAACACGTCACTGCACTCTGAATTTGTACGTCATATACATAAATGTCTTTACGATCAGACGCTTTATTGATACTGAAGAAGAAGCAGCAGAGGGGGGAGGAGGGGGGATCCCGTCTTCTTTACAACAACATCCACTCTCCCACAGGAGCTGCAGGCTTGTTTTGCTCCCTGAAGGTCACAGCCCTCTTATCTGAGCACCAAGCCTTCCTGCCCTTTAAGTCTATTTTCATTCCAGCCGGATGAAATGCTCCATTGTCAACCTTCATACTGGTGTTTTGCTCTTAGTAAGCTGTTATTTTATTATTATTTATTCTTTTTGCTGTTTCATTGCCAGGGCTTCCTGCCATTGTGGCGTGGGAGTTCTCCCGCCGACAGCTCGCCTGGTTGCGGTTCTGGTTTGTGTCGAGGTGCTGGCTCTTTGTCGGTCCTCTCTGTGGCAGAGAGGAATAACAAATCACATGACTGATCCTGCGTGGTGGAAAATGCCCTCGAGGTGTCTTATTCTGTCATTATTCTTCAGAGAGCTTCAAGTCTGGCCATGTTTGAGCATGAGGAGCTGTTTTCTGGGGTGTGTGTGTGTGTGTGTGTGTGTGTGTGTGTGTGTGTGTGTGTGTGTGTGTGTGTGTGTGTGTGTGTGTGTGTGTGTGTGTGTGTGTGTGTGTGTGTATAGTCGTCCAGGCCTCCACTTCTCCTGCTCTTACATAACAATGTGTAGTATGCTCTGCATCTCTGCACCACAGGTATCAGGCATGTGCTTTGCATTGCACCACAGCATGCCTCCCACTCCCCCCCCCCCCCCCACCCCCTCCACATATTTTCCCTGCGTCCCCCCCTCCCCCTCTGAGGTTATGTAACAGCCTCGAGCTGTTAGCCAAGCCCAGCAGCGTGCACGGCCAGCTGAGTCAAGATGCTGACTGAGCAGCTCCTGCAGGCTAAAGCAAAAGGCACCGGACTAAACCAAAGGTCTCTGCTGGCCCGGGGGGGGGGGGGGCTGTAGGTGATTAGTTGTTGCAGTAAATACAGACACTGTGCTGCAGAGCCACACAGGAGAGATGCTGATGCTGCTGTTATCCTGGCTGTAAGTGATCACTCGTCTTCACATTTGACCTTCACACAGCGTAGCATCGCACTAACGCCTGCTCGTCTTCCCCTGAGTCGGATTCTTTATCGTCCCACACGGGGAAAGTGGTGTCGCAGCAGGAGCACACAGAGGACGAGAAAAACGAGGACAACATCGACGTAAAAACAGAGACAGAAACACGATTAAAAAAAATCAGACAAGACAACAAAATATAAAACACAGTAAGATCAGTCGAGAGCAAAAAGAGCAGCAAGTGGCTAACTCACACTTTGTTATAAATGAGACCTGAAGTCTTCCTCACTGGAGCTCTAAAAGGACGACCTGAGGGTCCATGGTCAAAGGTCAAAGTGTCACGAGTTGGGTAGGAAACAGGGAGAGGAGGACCCAAATGCGGAACCAAAATTAACAAAAAGATAAAACAAAAACTTACAAGGAAAAATCCAAAACGTTCCAAAAAGGCAAAAACAAAGGAAATCCAAAAAGGCCACGAGGAGAAAACACAGGGAGCAGGGAGAAGCAACACATTCCAGGAACACAAGACCATGACATGACAAAACAATGAACCGACAAGAAACTCAGGCAAACACAGAGACTAAATAGACGAGGGGTAATCAGACACAGGTGATACTAACGAGACAGGTGAGGAACATCAGGGTAATCAGGAAGGCAGGAAACACAAGGAACAAAATGACACAAGACCAGAACACTGAGGACAAGTACAAAGTAAAACCCAACACTGACACCACCAAAACCAGATCTACAAAATAAAACAGGAAACACTAAAGACTAGACTTAAAACACAAGACCGGAAATAAACTAACAGGCAACATAGGAGAACACAAGGATACAGGAAAACACACTAAGGACTAAAGTAAAACACACTAGGAACATACATACACAGAACATGATGGAAATAATGAAAACTAAAACAGGATTAAATGCAGAACAAAACCAAACCATGACAGTACCCCCCTCTTAAGGGACAGCTCCCAGATGTCCCAAAAACTCAAAAAACCACCCCAGGGTGGGTGGAGGGGGTCCGGAGGAGGGACTCCGGACGTTCAGGCATACAAGCCATAGTCCGTTCAGGTGGACGGCCCGGAGGCCGAACAAACACAGGGGAAAGCTCTGGGGGACGGCCAGGAGGCCGAACAGGAACAGGAGAGAGTTCAGGTGGGTAGCCCGGAGGCCGAGCAGGAACGGGAGAGAGTTCAGGTGGGCGGCCCGGAGACCGAGCAGAAACAAGAGAGAGCTCTGAGGGGCGGCCGGGAGGCCGAGCAAGCACGGGAGAGAGTTCAGGGGGACGGCCAGGAGGCCGAACAGACTCAGGGTAGAGTTCTGGGGGTTGGCCAGGTGGCCGAGCAGGCACGGGAGAGAGCCCTGGGGGACGACCAGGCACTGACTGGGCCGCCGAGGAAACGTTGTTGGACATCGGCCGGACTGCCGAGGGAAGCTCAGGCATCGGCCGGACCGCAGAGGAGACGTCGTCGGATGTTGGCCAGACCGCCGAGGGAAGCTCAGGCGTCGTCCGGACCACAGAGGAGACGTCGTCGGATGTCGGCCAAACCGCTGAAACAACGTTGTTAGTTGTCGGCCGAACCAGCGAAGAGACGTCGTCGGATGTTGGCCAGACCGCCGAGGGAAGCTCAGGCGTTGGCCGGACCGCAGAGGAGACGTCGTCGGGCATTCACCCGAATGCCGAGGGATCCTCAACTTGACGCCGACAGCGCTCAGCAGGCACAGGGACAGGAAGCCGACAACACTCTGCTGGAACAGGGACAGGTAGCAGACAGCGCTCTGCCGGAGCTGGTGGCCGACGGCGCTCTGCTGGCACAGGGACAGGAGGCAGATGGCGCTCTGCCGGCACGGGGACAGGAGGCAGACGGCGCTCTGCCGGAACGGGGACTGGAAGCAGACGGCGCTCTGCCGGAACGGGGACTGGAAGCAGACGGCGCTCTGCTGGAACGGGGACTGGAAGCAGACGGCGCTCTGCCGGAACGGGGACTGGAAGCAGACGGCGCTCCGCCGGAACGGGGACAGGAAGCAGACGGCGCTCTGCCGGAACGGGGACAGGAAGCAGACGGCGCTCTGCCGGAACGGGGACAGGAAGCAGAGGCTTAGCATCGGGCTGAGGCTCTGGGGAGCACAAGGGCAGAGTTACTGGGGGGCTGGGCAACCGGGAGCCACGGCGACCACCTCTCCTTTTGGGGCCACCACGAGTGCCAGTAAAAATGGCCAGGCGGGTGCCATCAAATGGAGACTGCTCCGAGTCACCATGAGGCCGAAGCCAGGACTGAGGTTTAGGCTCTACTTTGGGCCGAGGCTCGGATTGAGGCCTTGTGGAGCACAAAGGTAGTGTCACTGCTGGGCTAGGCAAACGGGAGCCATGGCGGCCTCTCCTCCTTGGGCCTCCTCGGTTCCCAGTAAAAATGGCGGGCCAGGCGGGTGCCAGTCCATGGAGACTGCTCAGAAGAAGCAGTGCTCCGGGCCAAACGAAAAATATTTTGAAAGTAAAGTATTTTAGACACACCATAGAATCAAAGTCTTCTGCTGGGTCCATTGTTGGTCGGTTCATTCTATCACGGTGAAGCAGGCAGGAAACAGGAGAGGAGGACCCAATTGCAGAAAATAACTAAAGATTTATTTAACAAAAAGATAAAACAAAAACTTACTTAGCAAAACCAAAATCCAAAAACCAAGACGGAGAAAACACAGGGAGCAGGGATAAGCAACAACCAGAGATGACGACACACGAAAGACACTGACAATGACATGACAAAACAATGAACCGACAAGAAACTCAGGCAAACACAGAGACTAAATAGACATGGGGTAATCAGACACAGGTGATACTAACGAGACAGGTGAGGAACATCAGGGTAATCACAAAGGCGGGAAACACAAGGAACAAAGGACACAAGACCAGAACACTGAAGACACGTACAAAGTAAAACCCAACACTGACACCACCAAAACCAGATCTACAAAATAAAACAGGAAACACTAAAGACTAGACTTAAAACACAAGACAGGAAATAAACTAACAGGCAACATAGGAGAACACAAGGATACAGGAAAACACACTAAGGACTAAAGTAAAACACACTAGGAACATACATACACAGAACATGATGGAAATAATGAAAACTAAAACAGGATTAAATGCAGAACAAAACCAAACCATGACACAAAGGTCACTGTGGCCTGAGCTTCCCTCAGGACCTGCTGGTTGTACGAGGTCAAACGTCCGTCCTGACACCTCCAGGAAATCCTGCTTCTTGTCTTTACAAGTGTCCCCACTCTGTTCTTCTTGGTCACACCCAGACTATCGTGCTGCGATGCAAACATTAAAAACACGTTTCATAAAAGAGAGTCAGCGTTACAAGATTTCATTTTCCTGAAGAACAACATCCAGATATTTACAGCTTTCAGTCGTCAGCTGGTTCAACATCATTTGGTGTTTTTTGGTGCGGTCAATGATCATGTCTTTTGTTTTTGAGAGAGAGAAAACGCCAATCACATTCACACACTTCGGCCTATTGGTCAGAAAATCTACGATCCGACCAATGAGATGAAGTTTAAACTGGTGAATGAAGTTTTCAGCAGACGGCTGGATGGCGTTAAACGCTGAAGAAAAATCCATCAACAATAGTGCAGCGATGTGGTGACAGCGTCCTGCACACCTCCACCGGCCTGACGTGCACGCCTCCACCGGCCCGACGTGCACGCCTCCACCGGCTCGACGTGCACGCCTCCACCGGCCCGACGTGCACACCTCCACCAGCTCGACGTGCACGCCTCCACCGGCCCGACGTGCACGCCTCCACCGGCTCGACCTGCACGCCTCCACCGGCCCGACGTGCACACCTCCACCAGCTCGACGTGCACGCCTCCACCGGCCCGACGTGCACGCCTCCACCGGCTCGACCTGCACGCCTCCACCGGCCCGACGTGCACGCCTCCACCGGCCCGACGTGCACGCCTCCACCGGCCCGACGTGCACGCCTCCACCGGCCCGACGTGCACGCCTCCAGCGGTCCGACGTGCACGCCTCCACCGGCCCGACGTGCACGCCTCCACCGGCCCGACGTGCACGCCTCCACCGACTCGACGTGCACGCCTCCACCAGCTCGACGTGCTTGTCTTTTCTTCTGTGCAGTCAAATCCTTATTTTCAAAATGAAAAATAAGGATTATTAAAATCATCTGATGTTTATCTGATGTTCCCCGTCCTGGTTTTCATCCCATAAGGGTTGTTCAGTCTTATCAGCCTGCACGTCGTTCTTCAGTTTCCTCTCAGTAATGACGTCACCTTCACAAGAAGCAATATTCCTTTTACGTTTAAGAGAGCCATTGTTCGTTATTCACGTTGTTGGAAGGGATCACAAAATAAGTTTATCAGGATCTTTTTTAATCGGCCTCCGCACTTTAAGAACGGATCACGGTTTAGTTTTAAGGATGTGACGTGTTGTTGTAACGTCAATATTGGTCATTTCTTCCCTTCACAGTATAAATAAAGGAGTCTGTAACCCTTTCCCACAATGATAAGATATAATACATCTGTCTGAGGGGGCTTTCACACTCTGAGACACGCTGTTCACACCCAGGGCCGTGATGAGTGCGTCAGAGTGGAGCACAGCAGAGCAGCACCCTGGGGGGTCGGGCACCTGATGAAGTGACCTGGCACCTCTCCAGCTCCCAGACCCCCATGTTTTGGTCTGCACTGAGACCTGGATGGGCGACCCTCCGGTTCCCAGTCCAAGTCCCTCCTGACGTAGGACAGAAGAAGCAACAGCAGATCATTAAGACGCATTTCTGAGTAGAGAGCTCTGATCGCTTCCTCCGTTTATTTGAGGGATATTTTTATTGTTCTAAGCGACGTGTAAAATGATTGAAATAGTAATAAATGCCAACATCAGGTTTTGTGATCTCTTCTTAGAATGCATGAAGGTTATGAAGGGATGTTTGCTTTGTTATATGTTGTTTTTTCAGCTTTAGTTGTATTTAAACAGGAACTGTGCCTGCGGGCTCCTTTTCCCCACATTACTCTGCTCTTTGTTTGTCAGGACACCGAGGTCTGAGCTCACTGTTGGACCAGTGATGAAGTGTTTGAAACCTGTCCAGTGGAGGCTGGTCAAACATGTCTGACAGAGCCAGTGAGAGTGAGCAGAGCGTGAAGCGTTGTGAGTTTCTTAACACGCTGCTGTGCGTGTTCAGAGCATTAAGGAACGTTGGACTCGGTCCTCGTCTCCGCGGTCTCCCATGTTTTTTAAATGAGTAAAGACTTAGAAGTCTTCTTGTAGTTCGGCCCCGTGACCGCGCTCAGTACTGTTAGCATGAAGTGTTTGCGCGCTCAGGAGAAAAGTGCTGCACTTCCGTCCTGTCTCTATGACAATAGTGTGCTGACGACGGTCGCTGTGTGACCGACACTGCTCCGTTACTTTTGATCAGAAAGAGTGAGTGAGGAGGATGTGGGTACAAAACCCCATCTGTAGAGTATCATAGATTCAGAGCGTCGACAGCGACTGTCTGAAAAGATTTTCAACTTGACGCTGGACGCGCTCTGCGACTCGCTCTGCGACTCGCTTCAAAGAAAACGGCAGGTGGACTCTGGGTCGAAACCGAAGGCCTGCTCATCTGAACTTTTCAAACCTTTCTCCCCCCTCATTGTAATTGACAGTAACAAGGCCCAGTGTGGCGTGTGAGATGAGGTTGGGATTCCTGGTCGTGACACTTGGACTCTGGGTTTGTTCTGGCTCTTTTGGCTTCGACCTCTTTGTGTTTTTAGGACAGGCTGTTTATCAAGTTGGACGCTCTCTTGTATAAGTGCGCCTCCGGCTCCTGAACTGGCCCAGTTTTCCAGACTAAGATGAAGAGGTTTAGTGGAAGGGGGCCATGTCCCTGAGGAGGAAGTTTCCTGGTCCTGAGTGGGATGGGGGTGTAATTCATCCCCTCAGCTGATCCATTTATGAAACGCAGCAGCTGTAACTGATTCATTTCTCTGGATGGTTTGAAGAGGAAGTCTCCGTTTAGCAAGTGTGAAACACAACCTGATCCCTGTTAGAGAGACTCACAGGGGTCTCTTCTCTCCTCTCCTTGTTTTCATCTCTTCATTTCATCAGACACATGAACTCAGCTGGGCGCTCTTCAGCGTGATGAAGAGGCTCGGTGAACATGATCAGACTGTTTACAGCTGGTCAGCCTCCAGTCCTCTGGCCTTCTCTCTTTTTTTTTCGGAGACGTTTTGTCTTTGTGTTTCCAACCACAGCATGTCGTGTTGTAGGCGTGAATAATAGACCTCATTATTAGCGCTGTTTCTATAGCAACGAGATGTGTTTGCCAGGCAGATCTGAGTCTGCCAGAGGGTTCACATTCGCTCGGACACCCAGAGACGATCCACAGACTGTTTGAGAGCGAGCAGAGAAAAGCCTCCTGCTGCACATGCAGTGCATGTTGTTGTGTTGTACTGGTTTGTACTGGTTCATGCTTTACAGTCCGTGTGGGGTGTCAGTCACCCGGGCAACCGGTCCAGTGGCCTCTGCATCGAACATCTACAGTTTACAGTGTTTTTTCTGTAGTTTTTCTTGATTGATCATCGTGAGGAGGTGGCACTGTGAGCCCGAGGTCGACATCTCACCGCATGATATCACAGCACATCCTGTCTTATAGCCGGGCGGCGGTGGCTCAGCTGGTCGAGTCGGTCGTCCCATCAGGGAAATGTTAGAGGTTCGATCCCCAGCTCCTGCAGTCACATGTCTGATGTTAGTTGCTCCCTCTGCTTCATGGACAGTGTGTGAATGGATTACTGTACATCTGATGGACTCTTTACACAGCAGCCTCGACCATCAGTGTTTAAACGTTTACCATCACATCGTATCTTATCGAGGTCACTGTGGACCTACACACGAGACGTTTGGCCTTCCATTAAATGCGGAGCGCTGCCTGTTCATTTGACGTTCCTTGTGAATCCAGGGATCAAGGCGAGGCGTCACACTTATTACAACATGATCTCTGTTACTCTGCTGCTGCCTCCAGCACTGATTCACTCCTTCCACGCTCATCAGCAGAGTTTTCCTGCAGCTGTGCTGATGAGCGACTTCGTGCTGCCCGCCCAGCGCTCGGAGTTAGCCACCGGCGACTGACCCCCGAGGAGGCGGAGAAGAGCAAACTGGAAATGAAACAAAGCTCAATATTGGAACAGTATTAGTCAAGTAGCCAAAAGCACAACTGTATATGAGTGCTAATATTGAATGTGTGTGAAAGGCAAAGCTCTGCTGACAGGTCTGCTAATTCAACTTTAATGTATGCTATGCAAAGCACATAATTATCATCTGATATCTGAATATTCATTTATTTTGTATAATTTCATACATTAGCCAGCGTCCTCACACACACTTCTGATCATAATCAAATCAGACTAATTCAATTAAACAAAAAGCTGGACAACTTTCAGTTTGTGAAAATATTCTCGCACATATAAAAAACCTGCGTATTTGAGATAAAAGCAGCCGAAACAAAAAGACAAACTTATGTAAGTCAGTCAGTCAGTTTCTCCAAATGTAACAATACTCAAAGTTTTGTCGTTTTTCGTCTTTAAAGTTTCGGGGGGAGAGCTCAAATAAAAGAAGGCATTATTTGCTAATTATGTTATTATAATTTATAACTTAACGTGTTTCTTTAAAGACAAGAATTTAAATGAAATTGATTTAGTGCAGACATGAACTCGCTCTGTTCGTCTGTTCTTCATGGCGCTCTCACTCTGCGCCCGGACGCTCTGTACCATGCCGAAACAGCAGAACCTCTTTGGCTCGGCCTCAACTCGTGCACTGAGTGAAACGATAGAAACACGCCGCCTGTAGCTGTTAACAGGACCAGGGTCCAGAGCATCCAACAAACTGGACTTCAAGGGTCGAACGTCGAATGTCTCTCATCAACTGTGTGTCAGGCACAAGTTGTGTAAAAAGGCTGAAAGTGTAGAAAATGTAAAGTTATCAAATTCAAACAGTTCAACACACCATGCATAAGTTGATTCATGTGTTGCTTAGTGAAGAGATGAGCGAACAAACTCGGTTTACAAAATGAGCCGAGAGTAAATTCCTGCAGTCCCACGAGTGTCCACTAGAGGCTGGCTGCAAGAGCACAGGAAGTCACAGGTTCGTCTCCAGGCTGAAAACCTTCCTCGGCTCTCAGCCTGTCGTTGACTGAAAGTCTCCAGCACAGAGACCGCCGGCGCCCCCTGCAGGAACAGACTGGTGACGTCACTCAGGCTTCAAACATTCATATTTAAAATATGAATAATTGAAAATACTCACAGTGAGATCTGCTCTAAGTGCTCATATATAAATAAATGAGGATTAGAGTTTCCCTCACAGACGAGCTGGAGCACTATCTGTGTGTGGGTTTTTTCACAGGTAAATTTTGGGCTCTTTATGCCTTTATTTTTAGATAGGACACTGGACAGAGTCAGAGAGACATGAATGAAAGGAACCACCCGGAGGACCACAGCCTCTGTTCAAAGGGGCGCGCTCGCAAACCTCTAGGCTACCAGCGCTCCAACCTTCGATAGTTTGAGTCCACAAATATCAATCAATTTTGTTTCTGTTCAAATCAACCAACCAACCTGCACAGCCACATGCCACAGGGAGTTCATTCCTGAGTGAGCAAATGTCTGAGTGACATGCCGGCGTTCAGACGACCCAGCCCTATGTACATGATCGACACATGTTTGTTGTTTCAGTGCAGAGGGTCACTTTTATGAAGCAGTGTGTTAGTGGCTTGTTATACTCATCTCTGTCTCTGTCTGCTTTCAGAAACCGGCTAACATCCTGGTGATGGGGGAAGGTCCTGAGCGAGGAAGGGTTAAAATCGGTAAGGCTGACTCAGAGAACATGTGTCTGACTGATTCAGCTGTGTAAACAGCAAACATAATAGACCCCATGAGTATGGATCACTGAAGCTGTTGACTTGTTGGAGCGTCCTGTAGCTGCAGTGTTTAACCTCTGGGGCTGAGGTCGACAGATCAGAGCGCTTACATAAGGCAGCTGGTCAGGGGACTGCTGAAGGGTAACGCTGCAGCGCTGCGCTCTATTTTTAAACCCTGTGAGTGCTCTAATAGAACCTAGTTATTGTGTCAGTGCAACCAGATCCTCTACTGCTGCCGCTGAGTGTTTCCCTGCACTCAGCGATCACGCACATGGCTGCTCCGACAGGACACAAACTTATTAAAGCAACTTAACCATTCAGGTGTGTTTTAACTTAAATACAACAGCTAGTTCACTCCAAGCAATCTGACCATATAACATCCGCACTGGGAACATAATCACTCCTTATAGGACACACATTGTAGTCTTCACACATGTAAAAAGATTTAAATCCAGCTCCTGTAGGAGAGAGCGGCTCAAGGTTTGGGACTTTATGTCCCCGGTCGAGGGGAACCAAGACATGACACAGTAAGTCCACCCCCCCCCCCCCACTCTTCCCACTCCCAAGAACCACCAGCAGTCCAGAGTGCAGAGTACAAAAAGAACCCTCATTCTTACCTGACAAAAAGAATTGAAATAAAACACATCAGTCTTATCTATCCCCGAACAAAAAATCTTCAAACCAAAAATAGGGGCTTTCTTTCTTTTTCCCGTGCCGTGCAAAGTTACAGTGTTGGCATTTCACATTTTATCAATAGTTAACCAAAATCACAGTCCATGTTTTCTCTGAGAGACTGGCTGGACGAGAAGTGGGACGAGCAGGACGCAGCAGCATGGGTTTGAAGTCAGGCTCCACCAATCAGGTTCTTTATCTTCTCCTTCCTCTCCAATCAGCAGCAGCCTTTGCATCCCCACCTGACCCACCTGAAACGCCAACCACGCCGCCTGACTCTCATACAGACACGCCCACTGACTCATCAGAATGAAACATATAAAATGTTAACCTCTGTCTGTGAGGGGTTAAACTATGTTTGTTTTGGCCACGCCCACTTTGTTCATGTTAATGTAAAAACACTCACATTAGCAGAGTGGGCCCCTCCCCAGTCCCCTGATGGCCTGCACTCACTCTGCTCCAGGACTGACCCGGTCTGAACCTCTCGGACATGATGTCATAAATCAACACATGCAGGGCTTTATGTGATTACGTGCTCACTTTACAAGTTCAGTCACTCCTCGGAGCGTGCCGTGCTTGAGCGCCGACCGAAGCACTCAAACCAGTAGAAGAGGACGTGAGCGTGTTTAAACCTTATGGGTTGCTTATTATGAGTGCAGCATGAGAGCTGATCGTCACGTCTCCCACGTGACGCTGCACGCCGCTTTAACTCTCTCAGGTTCAGATATGTGAACTTATCACCCATCCAGCCCTGAGAGCGTCTGATCAGTGTGTCAGAGGTGCTATCGGAGACGTCCGGCCCTGACAGCAGCCTTGGCCCCGTGGGTGGGGGGGGGGTATCACTCTCTGATAACGTCTTTGTTTGCTGATCGTGTGTCTCCTCTCCTCTTCCTGTAGCTGACATGGGTTTCGCCAGACTTTTCAACTCTCCGCTCAAACCGCTGGCGGACCTCGACCCCGTGGTGGTGACGTTCTGGTACAGGGCCCCCGAGCTGCTGCTGGGGGCCCGGCACTACACCAAAGCTATCGGTAAGTGTGGAGTGTGTGTGCGAGTTATTGAAGCAGTATAGTAAATCAGAAGGTGTCGGTCCCCCTCCCCCACCCCGGGGTCCCTCAAGGTGAACAAGCACGCACATAGCTGGGTGACAGGTCACGTGGAAGCAGGTGTGTCAGCCTCTCTATAATTATCATTCGTATTTGTCACACGCTGCTTCAGATCATGGACGCCCGGCAGCAGTGTCAGGTCGGCTCTCTCACTCTGAGGGACAACAAACCGAGCCGGTCAGTTAGCTTAGCTTTAAGATCGGACAATTCTTTCTTGTCCCGGAGGAGCAGTTTGGTTTGTATCTCCACAGGCAGTACGCATGATGAAAACAGCACAAAGACATTAATACATACGTGTAACGCCTGTAGGTATCAGGGTGGGCGTGAGGGGAGATGAGACGAAGAGTCCGTGGTTAAAGCAGCTTATTTTAAAAAGCCAGCTGCTGATGGGACAAAGACCTCTGACTGACTTTGGCCTCCTGCTGTCAGTGAACCTCCTCCCTGTTGGAGTCTGAACTCTTCCTGCAGAGGAGGCTGAGCGCTGGTACGATGTGTCGACCTTCTCAGCTCGCTCGCCAACAACAGTCTGTGATTGGCCTTTTTCACAGCCATGAAAAGCTGTTTAGTTGTTGGCAGCTGAAGCTTTCTAAAGAGGACGTTGTTAACGTAACGCAAACATCTGTCATTGTCTGTGATAAATGTACCTCAGACACACTCAGACTAAGTGTGTGTGTGTGTGTGTGTGTGTGTGTGTGTGTGTGTGTGTGTGTGTGTGTGTGTGTGTGTGTGTGTGTGTGTGTGTGTGTGTGTGTGTGTGTGTGTGTGTGTGTGGTGTGTGACTCCACCAACTAGACATTTGGGCTATTGGTTGCATCTTTGCAGAGTTGTTAACGTCGGAGCCCATATTTCACTGTCGCCAAGAAGACATCAAGACCAGTAACCCCTTCCATCACGACCAGCTGGACAGGATATTCAGCGTCATGGGTTTCCCTGCAGGTCTGTACACACACACACACACACACACACACACACACACACACACACACACACACACACACACACACACACACACACACACACACACACACACACACACACACACAAGGTCACAGCCTGATTATCTTTGTAATCGTTTGTGAGGAGATCCTTTCTGTAGCGTCAGACTTACCTTTGACAGTGGATAGAGTGAGAAATCGAGAGAGAGAGAGAGAGAGAGAGAGAGCGAGCAGGGAACAACATGGCGGCTTAAGCCTCTGTACGTGGGGACTTGCACGACCCACTAGGTAAGTGTACAGTGTGATACAGAGGAGGAGTTTATTAACAGACAAAGTTGTGTTTGTCCTACAGGTGTCACAAACACTGTGAGCACATCATCACACCTCTGTTTACATGTGTTTAAGTCATAGGTCATTCCCTCCCTACCTTTCTGTGCACACTAGTTCACCTTTAATGCCATTACAAAAGTCTTCAACTGTTAAACACCGAGCAGCGACCCTCGGTGTTGAACAGTGATGCTGAGGTGCAATATCCTGCAGTTCATCGAGTGTCCACTAGAGGCCGGCTGCAGAAGCACAGGAAGTCACAGAGTTGACTATAAGATGCTGTAATTAGAGTATTTGTCTGAAGGTGAGGCTGACAGTATTTCCCATTAACGCTGTAACAGACGGGTGACGTCACTGAGACGAACCCTGGTTTGACTTCACCTGCCGTGATTCTTTAGAGAGAATCGTCTACATTGGGTGTTTTGAGATTTTTTTCTCCGTGCCGTGTCTCATTGTCAGAAGTCATCGGCAGTGAATCCAGCACATCACAGCAGGTGTGATGCACACGGCTCGTCCAGCACAGAGTCCAAGCTTAGGCAAACAGTGTTTTTTATTTCCCACAGATAAAGACTGGGAAGACATCAGGAAGATGCCAGAGTACCCGACACTGCAGAAAGACTTCAGACGAACAACGTGAGTGAACGCTGCCATGATCTGCTCGCTGTCACACAAAAACAGAAAGAATGAAAACACACACAGGGTTGGTGTTCCTTTTTTCTCAGTGTGTCGTTCTGTTTTCTGATCTTTCAGATATGCAAACAGCAGCTTAATCAAATACATGGAGAAGCATAAAGTCAAACCAGACAGCAAAGTGTTCCTTTTGGTACGTACACACACACACGTACACACACACACACACACACACACAGCAGCCTGTACCTTCAGTGTGTGAATGTGTCGATGTGACCTGCAGAGTAAAAGATCTTTGAGTCGTCAGAAGACCAGAAAACAAATTTACAATCTGAAGTCCATTTATCATCTTTAGAACAGGAAGATTTTCATTTGTGCAGATTTCTTTTTACGTCCACTTCAAACTTTTTTCCAGGCAACAAGAAGTTATTTGGTAATATTGTAGTTTACTCTAAAGACTTTGTCAAACACGCTTCAGCTGTTTTACTTCGACCTGATGTCTTGAATATATTCAACACTTGAATATATTCAGTCAGAAATACTTCATTAAACCTGGAGGGAAATGTGCTCTCAAACACGTTACAGAAGTAGGTCATATAGAAATACATGTAGAATAAGGTAGAATAGTTTGAGTGAACCACATGATATAAACAATATAATCATAAGTCTATATTCGGTAGGAAAATCGATATCAGGTAGTTGTAGCAGCATGTGTGACCTCTGACCTCGTCTGAGTCTCGTGTCACACGTGTTGTTTTTCTGCCCTCAGCTGCAGAAGCTCCTCACCATGGACCCCACCAAGAGAATCACATCAGAGCAGGCGCTGCAGGACCCCTACTTCCTGGAGGATCCTTTACCAACCTCAGAGTGAGTCTCACACACACACAGCTCCTTCTGCAGGTGTGGAAGAACCACGAGTAAGCTTTTACCTTCCTTTGTCTTTGATTGAGCAAAACGGGCGCTCAGCGGCTCTAACCTCCCCTCCTGCTTTGTTTTTCACTCTTTCTGTTCTGATCTTAAAGTCGGATCGCAGGTTGTTCTTCATGATGACACATTTTTAATCTCTGTGACGTCCTCTAGTGTGTTTGCTGGGTGTCAGATCCCGTACCCCAAACGAGAGTTCTTAAATGAAGACGAACCGGAGGAGAAAACAGAAAAGGTAATCATCCTCTTTGTTTATTTTACACTCCGATTAGGAACGTGTGACACACACATGGAAACACACAAACATGCACAAACAGGATCCTGTGGACCTGAACTAATGGAGAGATGTCAGGGTGACAGCAGCGCGTATGAGCTGGGGGGGAGACTTGGTCCGCACTGGGACTTGGGACCCTCTGGTTCCCAAAGAAGGAGGTAGTTATACACTGTAGGTGCAGGACGGTGCAGACTGAAGAACAAGAAAAGCTCGGACTCTTCACTAAAAGTCAACCACTGATCTGTGTTAGAACCAAGCAGAAAACTCTGGTCTTGAAAAATGAAGCCAATGCAGAAGTGTGAAATCCTGCAGTACGTCGAGTGTCCACTAGAGGCTGGAGGTCAAATACACACAGCAGCCCAAAAAACAGATCTAAACAAGTTTACAGCTGGGTTAAAAAGAATATAGTTACTGTCATTATATGCAAACAAAAGAGGGCTGCTTTATGATTAGAAAAACATGCATGTTATCTATAGTTAGGTGCATAGCTGACATGATTGATGTAACTGTTAAGAGGTTTAAAACCCGCCTCAGCTCTCAGCCTGTCGTTAGGTTGAGACAGCATTTCCAACATGGCGGCCGCCTCCGGAGTCCCTTGCCGTAAAAGATGGCTGACGTCACTCAGCCTTCATCCGTTAACATTTACCGTCTCTGGTTTGACCTCATTATTAACACGCTATTACAGAGCTGCTTTATTGGTCAGAACAGCTGATAAGAGAGAAGGAATGTTGTGAGGAGAGAGCGAGAGACGACATGCAGCGAAGGGCAGAGGTCGGATTTGAACCCACAGCCGCTGCAGCGACAGCCTTTGTACCTGAGGTAAAAAGCATAACCACCAGGCGACCGGTGCCGTCGGAGCTAACTCTCTAACCCAGTATGACATTTCTGCAATCACAGGTTTATTAAACACAGATCCCACCTGCTGTCTTCATGTTTCTTCTCTGAGTTTTTTTTAGGACTTCTAGGACCTTTAATTATCTCAATTGGATAGAGTCACAGCCAGCTGCAGTGAGACGCTGTCGTTGTCCTCCGATGGCTCGGTCACATGGAAACCTTCAGGCGCTGAGTTAGTAAATTCCTCAAAACATCTCTGGGCAAAAAATTTTGCAGCCTGACCACTGTAGCTGCACGTGAATATCACAGAAACCGACAAGAGCAGCCGTAACGACTCTGTTTACACACAAACAGGATCCGCCAGTAGAACGTTAGATTTCATCTCACTCTTTTGAAAGTGAATGTGGGTCACAGGAGAGGAGAACAAAAACCTGCAGATAAAACTGGATCCAACAGTCCAGAACAAAACGTCTTTTTCAACAACCAACACCGACTGCTTCACACGGGTTTCATCGCTGGGTTTCACTAATCAGTTTAATTCTCCCACAGCCGGACTCTTAATCAGCTCTGCTAAGCTTTTGTTTGTTGCCCCATTTGTCCGTCAGCAGAACCAGACCCAGCAGCACCAGCAGACCACCGGCCAGACTCAGGCGCAGAACCAGCAGCAGACCGCAGCCCAGCAGGCACCGTCCCAGCAGACCTCGGCCCAGACCAACGGCACCAGCGGAGCTACAGGGGGTACTGCCAGCGGGGGTTTACAACATGGCCAGGACCAGGGCCCTCCTAACAAGAAACCTCGGATCGGGCCCTCTGGGGCCTCCTCAGGCACTGGGGTGCTTCAGTCAGAGTACCAGGTCAGTGGGACTTTACGGACCCGGTAAACTCAAGAAAGAGTAACAATGACTGCTTGTAGACTGTTTATCTCTATGAAAACACTAAAGCCCCGTTTCCACTGAGCGGCCCGGTATGGATCCATACAGTTTGGTACGGTTTGGTTCAGTAAAGCCGGATCCCGTCAAGCCTGACGCTTGATATCAGGAGAATGAACACACCTCTGAGTGACAAACATGTCATGTGGCTCTTTGAAGCTTTGTTTTAGAGAAGGCTGTGTGCTGCGAGGAGAAATACAGACGAATAAACAATCGACTGTAACGAAACACGACGGGTTGTGTTTGTCTTTTAATGCCGTTGTTGTACGGGACCAATCGACAGACTGCAGTGTTTAGCTCCACCTTTTAGGGTCGGATCGATATTCTTGGGGGCCCCAACAGAAGGGTCCCAAAAAGTAGGACGGTACAGGTCAGTCTTTTGGGAATCTTTCCCGGCTTTAGTTTGTGGAAACGCCACAAAATGCGTGCCGTACCGAGACGGACCGAACTGAACCGCTTGGTGGAAACGGGGCTAACATGTGTGCGTTATTGTGAAGTTATCAAGTGTTTCTCATCCAACGATGAGGATGATATCATGGACTTTATATTAAAGGTCACACGTTTCTCCTCCTCTTCAACCACTTTAAATGTGGAGTGTGTGAAGTGTGTTGTTGTAAATCCACTCTGATCCTGTATTTGATCATGTCTATAAACTCCTCTATTTCAGCCCTGCTCAGAACAGGCTGTTTCTGTGTCTGTAGCTTTAAATATGTAAATGAGCTGTGTCTGGCCACGCCCCCTCTCTCTGGAAGGACTCGGGTGTACTCAGTGCTTTCTGGCTCCATGTCCTATTGTTTACGGTGAGAAGGCAGACTCAGAGGGCAGAACAAACACCTAGCTGTGGGAGCGTCACCCACCTGGGGGAGGGGCTACTGCCCTTTGTGATGTCATAAAGAGAACATCTCCAAACAGCCTGTTTGAGCACACATTTTCTGAAAAGTGGAGCAGGCCAAAGACAGAGAGGGGGTTTTGTAGATGGACGAGGGACACACATTAAAGTTAGAACAACATGTCATAACATGTGACCTTCATTTTTCCAACTGTTGTGTCACATTCAGTTTAGCCATGAAGTTTGATACATCATATTTGGCGTTAAAGGTTTAGCACCTGCTGAGTCGGAGAGTGTTCACAATGTTGATTGTGGTTTTTTTAATCACTGAGCATGACAACATGTCTGTTCAATAGAGGATGTTTGAGTTTGTTAGGTCGACATGAGAAAAGTCAGACTGGCTTTTATGACCATGTACAGCAGATGGTCGATCGATGGAAGCAGGCTGTATTTTATTTCAACGTTTGAAAAGTGTCACAGTAAAAGTTTGTTTGATGTACGAGCAGGATTATAACACAGCAGACAACAACAGTGTGTTGGCTCCCTGATAAAGTCCGCACATACCACACGTCCCTGCAGACAGAGCTGATAGCACAGCAGCCAGCGTTTGGCTCCTTCTTTGGCATCTGTCGTGTCTTTTGCTGGAGGCGTTTATCGCTGGGCCACAGAGGGCGAGTGCTGGAGCGAGTGTGATGATAGGCGGAGCATGTGTCAGTGAGTGCGTCCCAGTGTGATAGAGGTGACTCCTCCTGACCTCTCCTGCCTCTGTGTGAGTGTGCAGTGATGGCCGGGCCACATGGGGGCGACACTGCCTGGCTCACATGTCATGTAAAGTTTAAATTTAGCGGCGGCTGAGGCTGCATGTGAGAGCTGTCGGGCCTCAGCAGATATATAAATAAACCAGCGGCGTGCACTGACACACCGGGAGTGTGGCTCGCTGTCAGCTTCCCACTTTCCCTCTCATTGATCCCAACACAGCAACCTATCCCACAATGCACTGCTCCACAATCATTCTCCTAAACACAGTGTTGCACATGAGTGGAGTAAACATGACTCAGTTCAGCTGAGGTCCTCTCAGCCAGCCTGCTGTCTCCGCCGAGGCTTCAGAGTTTAAGACACCTTTAGATCTTCATAATCGTCTTCATTTTTTCTCTGATTATTTAAAGTTTAACTCTGACACCTCCTGTTTAAAATGGGGAATGCAGTCAAAGTTCAGACCATCAGAGAGATGTTTCTCCCGCCCCCACGTCTTTAGAGACCCTGCTCATGAATCTTCAGTGTTTAGCCAGCTCTGCATCGGTCTGTAAGCTTTTCAGCGAACAGAGGTCTAAGAGTCATTGTGTGTCTATTAGCCACTGATGACTTGTTTTTTTCTCCCCCATCCTCCTCTCTGTCTTTCCATCAGCACTCCGGCCCCCGCCTTGGTTACCAAAGCAACGTCCAAGGTTCCACTCAGCCCCAGAGCACCATGGGATACACGTCGTCCTCCCAGCAGAGTTCCCAGTACTCCCACCAGACCCACCGTTACTGAGCCTCCTGGTCGGTCCTGAACCAGCTGACTCCACTGTACACCATCGCTCCCGAGTGTTTCGTCTCATCGTCCCTCCCCTTCACCTCTGACCTCCTTCCTGATGGCCTTCACTCGCACTGGAACTTGAAGGCAAACAAACATAGGAACCAAAAAAAAAAGAAAAATCTAGCAAGGAGTTTTGCCTCGTCGGGCGGGGGAACGACTGAAAACATTGTAAAATAGACGGCAATGAAGGCGTCACAGACTCCGTGGCACTGAGAAAACGCAGCTGTGTTCATACGTGTACATTATATAGCACTTTTTTGTATTTCCTTTAATCTCTCTCACTTGTTTGCTCGAGTTTTCAAGTTCACCTTGATAGTTGATGTCATTGTAAATACTGTAACATACGGAGGCGAGGGAAAGCCCTTTACCGTGAACCGTTCAGCGTGAAATCACCTCCACAAGAATCAGAAGAAACATTTGAGCTGACCCTTCAAGAACAAAAACACTCACATATTTCTACAAAGACAAAAATCGGCTCCTCAGCTGACGCAGATGCAGGGAAATATTTAATGCGCAATTTAAGGTAATCTTCTTATCGTAGGGTTTCTACATTTTGGCCGCTCTCTTTCTCTCTCTTGGATTCTGGAAGTAAGAAAAGTCTTTTGACATTTACTCTGAATCACTCCGCTACCTTTAAGGAATAAGAAACATTTGAGAGCAGAGCTTCGTTTACTCGGAGGAGGAGGACGACGACTGCACCCTGTGGACTGTTTTCTGTCCAGGACTCTTCGCTCTGATACCCGTCTCATCGGGGACCCTTCAAGACTTTCACGGTTTCTCAACACAAGCGTGCGCATAAATGTACAGGGCAGCTAGCAGTACGCCCCCCTCTCCTTTAATGCTTCTTGAGACTGTTACTGCCTGATGTCAGATTTTTTTAAAGGTTTTATTGTTTTCATTGTTGCCCTTTGAGAGTGTGTGTGTGTGTGTGTGTGTGTGTGTGTGTGTGTGTGTGTGTGTGTGTGTGTGTGTGTGTGTGTGTGTGTGTGTGTGTGTGTGTGTGTGTGTGTGTGTGTGTGTGTGTGTGTGTGTGTGTGTGCATATGTGTGTGTGTGTTTTCACTAGAACTGCACTGAGCGCTCTGCACCTGGTCTGCAAAGAGCTGGAACAAAGGAGGGGTGAGTCAAGCTGTCTGAGCGTCCGTCCTCTTCCACACTGCTGAGACACTGAGACTGAGGTTCACTCAGAGACCGTCGCTGCGTTCTCTAATACACGCCGACTAAAATGAGAATGATGTGGATGTCCCCTTTAAATCATCCTTCCCCTTTCTGCTATTTTTTTACATTTTCATGAGAAACTCTTTCGTGGCCTCTTCTTTGTGTGACTCCCTAAAAACACAGTATTTGTCTCGGGGCGGTGCCTGGAGTCCTGCGTGTCTGATATTTATTCTCATCACTTATCACATCACATATTGTAAATAAGAGGCCCAAACTGAAACTTCAGTTAAACATCATGTTATATTAGTTGTATTTGAAACGTGTTAATGCTGGCAGAGCTGCACGGGGGGGAGAAGAGTACCTGAAATATTATTATTGATCAGTTAACCTACCATAAAGTATGAGTTAAAGGTGGAGTCAATAGAAATGTTTGTAAACGCATCATTCAAACTGAGCCCCTCCTGCTGTGCTCATCGACACCAGAGAGTTCACGCTCACTGCAGGACTTCTGAGTGTACCTTTACTACGCAAGCTACCGCACGCTAGCACAAGCTAACCGCCGGTGTTTGTCACCTGCCTGTCCAACAGGAAGCTGACACTCACCCTAAACTCACCTGTGTGATGTCATTGACTGGAGGAAACACCTCAGTTCCCCGACCAGAAACGTCCTGAGTCAACCAAAACAAACCACAACATGAAAATCCAGTCAGAGTCACCACCACACATGTACAGAGACTCATCGGTGATGATTCAGCAGCTTTACTTTCATCTTTATTTTATTTGTTAATAAAAGCTGCGGACTCCACCTTTAAAACGTCTCTGTGCAAACACACATTGACAGTCAGGCGTGCAGCGACGTCCTGCAAACAGCTGGATTAAAAAAGTGAGTTTTCAGGGAGTCAGGTTGATTTCCAGTGTTGCACCCGCCCTTGTTTCTAATCTTTGTGCTAAGCTAAGCTAACTGGCTGTTGGTTCTACAGTCAAAGACAGTGTACAGACACAAGATTTATATTCATCTTTACAAACTCATGGACGGCGGTGAGAAAAGTCAAACCTCTCTGGTCCTGCTACACGTCAGGAGGAAATGTTCTAGTTATTAGATACTCTGCTCATGACAATGTTTACTGAGTAACATGAAGTATTCCTACAGGATGAAGCTCATCCTCTAATTTGTGTTACTTCAGATATGAAGCGAGGTTTTCATCACAATGTCATTTGACAAAGATTGTGGTAGTTGTACAAATTGAGACAGAATATCAAGTACTTTAAATTAACTGTAGCTGAACCAATAGGGTTTGAATACTGAATTATTATACCCACCATTGAACAGACGACAGCTGCTTTCTCTTCAGCAGTCCTGCCAGCTCACAAGTGTCCGTGGTTCCGAGAGAACGCACCCTGTGTGTGTGTGCGTGTGTGTTTCTGTGTGTGTGCCCCTGCACAGATGGCGACGACATGTGGTGTTAGGAAACACTGACACCATGTGGCTGAAAAGAGAACTGGACTTTTGTTTTCTATGAAACTCGGCAGTGATTTTTTTAGTCACCTGTTGTCCCAGCAAACCAGCCGCTCCAGCAGCAGAAAGCTGCTCAAACTAGGATCAATGTTGGAGATGATTTTAAAAATGGAGAGAGGTTAGAACACAGAAAGCTTTACAGAGCGATGCAGAGCTGGCTAAACACTGAAGCTACAGTGTCCACCACATAGAGACCTGTGTGAGCATCCACTCTAGAGAGGAGGAGGAGACAGCTCTCTGTGATGTTTAGAGTTTGGACTGCAGTACCCATTTTAAACACTAGGTGTCAGAGCGACATACTGCTCCTTTAAAATGTGCTTGTAGTTCAAGCTGTTCAGTCCATCTTGTGTTCTGACGGCCCGCCAGGAAGATTCAGGAGCACACGGTCTGTTCAGCTTAACGTTACGGGGATCACAACCAGCAGCTGTTCAAAGGTTTTCTCTTCCCTCTCATGCGTATTTGAAAACAGACTGAGTAGCAGCGATGTGCGTTACGACACATCGTTGTGTATTTCTCTCTCCACACACATGCAAGTATTACTGAGCGCAGCGAGGCTCCAGTGGAAGACAAGTTACTGTCAAACTACTACTATGCAAAATGAAAACATAAAATGATCCCAGACTAAAGCTTTCACCGAGGACGCTTCGCTTCTGCAGACGACAGCTTTGAGAGTATTTCGATGGCTGGTGTGTATTATTGTTTGTGTAATGTTTAGTACACACAGCAGCGCTCACTCGTGTCCTTTTGTTTTCACAGCGTTTTGAAATGTACTCTAAATGAATTATTGTAAAGAAATGCATATATATGGAGAGTGTACAATCATATTTATAAGTTGCATACAGACTATGAATACTACCCACCTGTCCTCTGCCTTAACTACAGTAGCTACAGAAGTGGACCTCTGTCAGGCATCACTTGTCTCCTGTTGTTTCTGACGTCTTTCTGTAGGATCTCACGACATCATGTCACTGAATGTGTCACTGCCGCCTCACAGGACAGTAGAATGAAGGGGACGCCATTGTTTGGGATCCTTCACCTGCCTCAAGCTCCTCAGAACTTCAAACTTGTGTCGCTGTTTGAACAGGAATGAGAAAGATCCACCTTTTTTATTTGTGTGGATGGTGCCTTTTTTTTATGTCGATCATCTTCTGAGGATTTCCTTGGAATGTGCTCAGATTTTTTTTTTTTACCTTTTTTACTTTGTGATTTATGTTTGATTACCATTGAACGTATAGAAGAAGTGGACGTAGCCACAGCGGTGTCACCTGCTGAGTCATCTAATGCGAACGATCTGAGAATTATAAAGTTAAAAATCAGTTGAAACTGTTCTTAGGTTTTTGATCTCCCACGTTTTTAAAATTGATAAAGACTTAAGCATCCTCATGTGGTCAGCTTAAATCAATGTGTGGTGACTTTCTCCCTGGCTGTTTTTGAAACCACCTGCTATACTAGTAGTGCAGTATGAGAACAATATACTGCAAGATCCTCAGTTTGCCAAAAATACCTGGATGTTGTACTAATTCAGAAAAAAAATCTACAGTCTGCATCAGACCAATTTCCCATGGGTACCTTTTCCCACAATGCAAAGCGCCAGGTCAGAGATCAAAATGATGGAGACAGACCAAACCACAAAAATCTTATCTTTGTTAATTCTCTCAATAATCTAAATGGACCACTCGTCAGACTGTAAGTGGATGCTAGACTGTAGCGGCGTTCGACGTCAGCTGGACTGTTGTTTACTTCCTTATTCCAGCCTGGAAACCAGCTTAGCCCGGCCTGGCAGACAAACTCCATCCAACTGTCTAACATGATATGGGGTATGCTTTATGCATGGCATACTGCGTTACATAGTAGTATGTAGAAGGCAGTAGTGAAAAAGCAGCCGTCTGCTTCTACACAATATGAAGTGTTTGGCATCCAGGAGGGTAGCCCCCTGCTGGCCATTAGAGAGAATGCAGTTTTAGGCAGACATAAAACTCTAAACAACTGGTTCTAAACTGGTCTGGCCTCAGGACCCACCACCAACTCCTTCATGAACAATCACGACCCAAATTTCCTGAAGTTTTTCAGCCAATCAGGTTTATAGATTTAACGGAACAAATTGTGTCGTTTGGACCTCAACCCATACAAAACATGAAAGAAAGCAAAACTAGAAAGCAAAACTAGCATGAAAGCAAAAAAAACTAAAAAATATTCCTGTGCTGCATTGAATTGTGTCATTTTCTTTCATTCAAATGTTTGCGACCCACAGACAAGGTTTCAGCGGTCCATCCCTGGGTCCCAACCCACCAGTTGAGAACCACTGCTCTATGCTGAGTCCACTTCTTGAATACAGTCTGTGGTTTTCATGCCTCTTTTGTATGATACTGGGTCTGTTTCATGTGTCTTTGTTCCTCATTAACTATGTAGCATATTGTTATTTACACAATGTGGAAACTAGCAGCTAAATATATCGTCTATTTAATTTCAGCGTCTCTACTCAAAAGACTGCAAACAGTCCTGACGGAGGATTATCTTTCTGTTTCCTCTAATGTTAGATATCGTCCTCACGCATTACTGAAGCGCAGTTATCAGTGTGTTTTGAAATGCTGTACATAAAAAACACATTTTAAGAGTTCCTCGTTGAGATACAATTATTGTCTTTTAATGCACTGTTGTTGCTCAAATATTTAGTCGTAAAATAAAAAAAAGTATTTAATGTTTTTTAATGTTTTTTAATGTCTCGCTTTTAGACACTGAAGGTCTGGCTGTGTCTGTGTGTGCATGTGTTTGTGTGTGTAGATACGGACAGATACACATTAGGGCTCACCTATATGAATCCTACTGCATGTGCCTGTCTTTATTCAGCGGAGAACACAATCACTTGCCGTCACCTTCTCTTACCAGTTTATACAGACAGACACCCTGCAAAATGCACTCTCTGTGACACCTTCAAGCAAACCATTTTCCACGCACTGTTTCTTTACAGGATTTTACTCCTTAAAAAGGCCAGCTCCACTTGGACTGTTCCAAACCTCTCCTCCAACAGTGGTATGTTCCAGTCGTGTCTGGCACAGTGCTCGAATGAGAGAGACCGGAGAGTTTAAAGAGTGATAACATTAAAGAAAAGGGTTCTACTTTGTTTAAATTCACATATTGTCTGCATCCATTGGAATAAACCACACACATATACACAGATTTTTACACATTCATATAAATGTGTATGTAATGTGTTATTAAATCATTATACCTGGAACCAGTCACATCAGTGGTGGTTGGATTTATTTTCCTGAATAGTTTTGAGATAATTCTCAGTCCGCTGATCTTTCTTTTATTACTTAACATTGTTGGAATTTGCTGATTTAATCCTGCAAAGTCTAAGGTTGTATCCAAAACTACATATTCAAAATATACACACTGCATACTAACCCGACTGTTCGCAACATGCTAAAATACGGGTCACGCAACGTACTTCTGGCCTTCGTTCGATGAGCTAGCATCAAGCTAGCACGATCGTTGCTCCATGAATATAAATTCAACGATACATTAATTACAAATAAAACTACGTAGTAATTTTAATTTTATTTGGCAACATATAAAAATGTATTTAAAGACAGAACTTTTATTTTATGCTGCTAGTTGGTGAACTCCATGATTGGTCTGAGAACCGCAGTGCATTGTGGGTGGTTGAGTATGACCAGTGTGCTGCTGTTTCATACTTTAAAAAACCAGGAAGTAAGTTAGCATTTTGGCGCCTTTGGATTTTTCTAAACACATGATCACAAAATGTGATCACAAAAATTCAAACCAAGAAGATGCACTCTTTTACCTCTCACTTGAACCTCTGGGCCACCGTAGGAACAGAATTTAAATCATCAAAGCTCTCCACGAGCTGCATCATTAGCAGTGATTTGCAGGTTTAGTGTCTATTCACTCTATACTCTCTGTGATACTGGTATGTGTGTGTGTGTGTGTGTGTGTGTGTGTGAGAGAGAGAGAAATATACATATAGCCTAAATGTTGTCTTTTATTAAATTACAGATAAGGCCCATGCAGGGAAATCATAAACAGAAAACATTTATTAACCAGCTTTTCACAAAGCTCCACTGTACAAATGACTGTTAAATGAAAAAGAAAACCTCATGTATATTTATTTTATATCCTCTATTATAATAAAACAAATCTCTTGTCTCAATCTATTTCAGATGTTGTCTTTTTGCGCTACAGTGATGTTATTGCAGCTGCTCACCACTTGATGGCACCAGAGAGCGACTGTTCACCGTTCTGCTCTTCCTGCAGCTCCTGCGTTCATCTGCCAGGTCTGAACCATCATTTAATCCTTCTGCACAACTCATTCAAACCAAGCAGCAAACAAAAAATACAAAATCCTGCAGCTCTTGGAGTGTCCACATGAGGCTGGCTGCAGAAGCATCAGAAGTCAAATACACACCCATTCAATGCTCAGCTTGGTTTACAAACCTAATAGGTCTGATAAGCTCATGTGCCGATCCACGCAGTATAGGGGTTAATTTTTTAATGACTCATCTATTTTGATTGTTGTGCCAAGAAAAAAGGAGGCTGATTTGACCCCAACAAATAACTTGTTGACAAGCTTTTTTCAGCTCACACTGAACTCTGATCGAAGACAGGCTGAGGAGGTAAATGTTTCCCAGAAGGTAAGCGCTAACTATAATAACTATTAAAATAAAAATTAAAAATAAATAAATGAAATTCTTCTTCATCCGCTCCTTAAAGTGCACCTCTTTGGCACCTCTTGGTTTTGTTAATAGCGTGACACTCAGCTCAGCTCCACTGACTTCAAAAAGTGCAAAAAACCCTGTGTGCTCAATCTTTATTAAAAAAGTGTTTTATTATTTTCATGCATGTGAGGCAGAGTTCCTGGTAGGAAGAAGGAAAGATCGACAACAACAAAGAGAAAAAGAACACTGAAAGATGAAGATGGTGCATAATGCTAGATGTTTAGAAATGAATCTATTTCATGAACTTGAACCTGCTGATGTCCCTGCACATGTTTTTTAGGGTCACAGTCATTGCATAGGAGTTAATGTGTTTGGATAATTTGAGCACTTATAGTACATCCACCATTAAAACATTCCACAAGATGCGTGAAGTATAAGAGTCACATTCAGAGCCTCTTTATGGGATGGCGGTTTGACAAGTCAAACCAGCGCGGACAAGCTGGGACTTGGCATGGAGCTCGTGACTCCTGGCAGAAGTGCTGCATCGACGGCTCAGCCTGCAGTGCTGCTGCAACCACTTGAAGGAAATTTACGACTTGGACGGAGCTCAGCAGAATGTATCAACGCAGATGATCCCGTTTCCGTCTTCGAGTTCGCACAGGTGCTGCTGCTGCTGCTGCTGCTCGGGTCAGCTGCCGACCGATGAGGAACTCACACATTTAGACCGAAGCTTCAACAGTTCACTGTAACAAAGTGGATATTTGAGAGGAGTAGTTTGTCTGTCGTACCTGCTGAGTCATGCAAAATAAACGACTCCAAACAAATCCTAAGGATCCCATTAGTGTTAAAAAAAAAGACCTTTGTTTTAAAAGGAATGGATGTGAATATTAAGTCTTGTTGTTCTTTCCTTTAAAATACTCAAACTTACCTGCAGGCACAGGCCGCAGACAGAACATGGCATGAGTCATGACTGACAGTTAAGAGCATGACAAGGCTGTGACGTACACAGGACACAATAAAGCCCAAAGTATTGTGACATCCAATAAACACCCTGCAGATGTATGAAAGGCTGCAGGCTGATAATATTCTGCATGAAGATCTCAGGGGGAGTGGATGTAGATCATGGATCACAACAGGGATCATTCTCCTGCAACAGGAAAATGTGTGAGTGCTTGAAGAGTGCTTGAAGAGAACTCATCCATCCACTCCATCCAGCCAATCACAGGGCTGACATACAGAGACAGACAACCAGCAACACACACATTCACAACTACAAACAATGTAGTGTAATCAATTAAACTTAACAGGCACGTCTTTGGAGTATGGAGAGAACCAACACACACGCACAGAGCGGCTCCCGTCCGACAGAGAAATGACCCAGGGGACCGCTGCCTCACCGTGCAGCTCAGGAGTTTGTAAATAACATTTATGTTAAAGAGAGGATTTGTGTTTGTAGATCAAGTGACCATCACGTTGATCCATCCTCATACACCGCCAAGGACTCATCAGACATGGGGCTGCAGGAGCTGGGGATCAAACCCTCGACCTTATGGTTTAGAGACAACCGACTCTACCATGGAACAACAGCCTCCCTATTATAGCATTTAATACTACAATTAATATGTCAAAATAACTGACTTTATTGTTTATTTCAATTTTATGTATATAAATAAAAAGCTGTTTCCAAAAATCTAAGAACATTGTGAATTCACAGGAATGCAGTACCAGTCACCAGGTCAGCCTCTCTCTCTCTCTCTCTCTCTCGCTCGCTCGCTCGCCCTCAGGCGTGGGCTGTTCGCCTGACATGTCGGTGTACTCCTCAGACGCTGCTGTGTGGTGGAGGTCAGAGAAACTGCAGAATCCGAAGTTTTAATGACTTCTTCAGTATTATCAGCTCTCCTGTCAAACACAGACAACAGATATTACAGCTTGACTTTTGAAAAGAGTCAACATGTACTTCCTGTACGGTCTGCACTATAACGTGCAATAACATTATTTATTTTGTACTTTTCTTTGTGTAGCGAGTTGAAACTAATGTGGTGAGGTTTATTACAAGCCCTCCTCGAGTTTCTCACCAGCACACGTCATTCTTCTCTCTCCTTGACATGCAGCTGTATTTTCTATGTTGAATTGTTGCATGTCTTTTGTGCCTGGAAAGATAAAATAACGATATGATTTGCGATAAATAAATGACATGTTAAAGGTGCACTTGGCTCTAAAAACGCACAGATCTGCTGTCTATCTGCTGTTCTTCATGATTTAAATAAAACGTGATTACAAAATGTCCCCACATTAAATAAATTGGCACCAATCAAACTGAGCGTACCTGATAGCTCCCTGAATGGAGATGATGTGAGCCTTGTGGTTATCTTGCTCACCCCATATACGGAGGCTTTAGTCCTCGTTGCAGGGTCGACCTCTGAACTTTGCTGCCTGTCATCCACCCTCACTATCCCTCCACCCTTCAGCTTTCCTATCCAATAAAGGCCCCCCAAGAGTTAACTTAAATAGCAGTAGGGGGTCTGTGAGGGAAGGGGGGACGGGGGGCCGTGGCGGCGCAGTTGTTGGTGCGTGCGTCCTCATGCATGGAGACTGTGGTTCAAAACGCAGGCGGCATGGGTTCAAATCCAGCCTGCGACTCCTTTCCCGCTTGCCACTCTCCTCTCTCCCGTCCTGATTTCCGTCTCTGTGCACTCTCCTATCTCTCCAACAAAAGCCCCAAAATAATCATCAAGCCAAAACCATAAAAGAAGTGGAGCGGCTGTTCAGTCAATCATATGATCAGGGGTTTGATGCCCAGCTCCTGCAACAAGATGTCCAATGTGTCTTTGAACAAAATGCTTAACCCAAAGTTGCTCCCACTGCTTATTCAGGGGTGTATGAATGTGCATGAATGGGATAAGTAACTTCTTTATCGTTATCACCCCTCTACCTCACTTAGATCCAGGATCCAGCCCTCCAGGAGGAGGGTGAACAAGGTCAGCTCTAAGCTTGACTCAGGGAAGAGGGCGCCCCCTGCCTTGCATAGTCCGATTAGCTGCACCAGTTAAACAACTGGGCAATTCTCATGATTGGGCATGGGACACAAGCTGAGGTTTGAGCCCCCTGTAGCTGGCCACCTTTGATGAGGGTGTCGAGTGTTAAAAGGCCGAAACACCCTGTGACTCAAAGGTACACCACTGATGATGTGTCCCGTGGTTCGTGTCCTTTTATTAGAGAGAGAGGTGGATAGTGGATATCAGGGATCAACATGAGGGAAAGAGGCCACAGGTCGGAGTCGACGTTCTGTAAGGACTATAGCCTCCATCTGTTGGGACGTGTGCGCTGCCACTGCGCTACCAGTGCCTCCCCGAGTTCCTGAATCTTATCCTACGAGTCTAAGTCTAAGAATCGTTGTTTCTTACCCTTTTGATAATTTGAGTCCCTGCCTATGTTAGTCTATCTGTTTGTGTGCACGTAAAGCACTTGTGCTATATAAACTTCACTTGACTTGACTTTTGCTTGGATGATTTATCTGCCCCCTTTTGGTTGAAAAGCCAAATCTCCTCCTGATTCAAAGGTAGACCACTGATGATGGTCTCACGCCACTCTCAACATCAAGGCAAATCTCATGTGTATTTCCACCCATTGGCACAATGGACAGTTTTCATGGTTTCCACAGCAGCCTCTACCATCAGTGTGAATGTGGAGCTGTGACCTGCACTTTGAGTAGTCAGAAGACTAGAAAAGAAACATACAAGATCAAGTTCATTTACCATTATAGCCATGCTTTGACCTAACATGTTAAATGTGCACATGCTGAGCAGGAAAGCATTGTTTGACTGCACCAAAAATCTTTTAAATGTATTGCAATAAAATCATGATAATAATAAAACAGAATAAAACTGAATTTCCCTTCTGGGAATCTGAAGTTGTCTGTATTAACCATTATAGTACAGCACTACACATTTGGGAATGTCTTCATTTTGGCTTTTTGTTTAAATTGAAATTAAAATATCAATGAACTGAAGCAGAACATGTCAGGATTCATCTCATGTTGACGTTTCAAAGTGATGCCAGTGCCGCTCTCTGCGTGAATCAGTCTTTTACAAACCTTCAAGCTACGTAACAGTTTCAAACGAAGAGGCCAGTGAATGTAACACTGTTACTATGGTAACGTCTGCATGTTTTTAAAACTTACAAAGCTCTCCTCTACAACTCACTTTCAAATGATTTCATTCAGCAGCTATTTATACTGAGCTGAGATCTGTGTATCCTTTCTATCCACTTCACTTCTAGTGGGAGAGAGTGGATCCATCCTCAGAGTGTCAGTTTGACCTTAAGGGTTGGAGATCGGTGTCTGGAGCAACGCCATCACTCCCCTCACTCCCAGTCTGCTCTCAGGACTGTCCTCTCTGCTCAAACACAGGCCCAGACTGTTTGAGCATTATTTATTTATCTCCTGTAGAGCTACATGCACTTCTAATGTTACAGAGACGATTTTTAGAAATGCACTTTTTATTCTATATAAAGATGCAGCCAGATTAGTTTATTAAATATACTTTGACATTACAACATATTTTATGTTTGCTTAAAGGTCCCATATTCTGAAAAACACCCTTCACCATGTTAGTGTGTCCCGAGTCTGTCTACAAACCCCCCAGTGATGAGAGACTCCTTGTCAATGAACTGAACTCAATATGAACTTTTAAAGCATGTTTCAAGGCTTCTGACCACTCAGTGCACTTTTACACTACATGCCACATTCATGCAGATTCACTGTGACGGCAAGGACGCTGTGTAGAACACCCATCAGTATTTACCAACCCAACTCATCCACATCCACGTGTTGGAGAAATATTTAAGTGAGACTACAAATAATAACCAAATCGACCACTCTGCAGAGAAACTCAACTCAGAAACAGACTCAGCAAAGACGTTGACCAGCTCTGTTGGGGGTGATAAGTCATTTAAACCAATCAACCTCGAAGGAGGAAGGCCAGATGATGCAAAGTCATGCTTTTAGGTCATCCTCTAGAATCACATGACACTTACAGGCCAGCTAACCTGAGCAGTATTTTTTGAGTTTTGAGTTCATTACAGAATTATTTGAAGAAATCTGCCAAATAATCTTTTTTTTCTTTACACATGCCAAAGTCAAATCAGGTGTCTTACCCAAGGACTCTCTGTCAAAAGGTAAAGCTGACAACTGCTTGGGGCCCCAGGTCGGTAGCGGCCCCCAAGAGCTGACAAACCTTAAACCCCAGCAGTGACTCAAAATGTGCAAATGTTGCATGGACAGAAGAACAGCTCCCTAAGGATAAGAGATATGTGGGTGTTACAGCAGCTCAAAAACAGGGAACAGGAAACACAAACAGCCTCAATAGCAAAAAAGTAAAAAAACAAAACAAAAAACTAGCTACGAACATGTTTACATTCATTAAATAAAGGAAGAAAAAAATACAATAGAATTAAATAATACCAGTCATAAACACGATGTATATATAAACATAATATACACTTTCACTTGTGGAAAGACCAGATCAGATCTAAGGGGGTCTAATCTGATAGTACTTACTCTCTATTCCCTGCTACTTGTCCCATGCATCATGGCTGTAAAAACCAAAGTTTCTCAATAAATTAATTAATTCATAATTATGAAGGAAAATTAAGAGGAATTATTTTTGTTGAAGTGAAAAATAAAGAGAGAAATAATAATGAACGCTGGCTATAGGAGCTCCCCATTTAATTTCTTGCGGAGGCCCCAACGTACTCCAGAGTCGCCAGTGTCGTCATGCCGACTGGAGCAGCAGAAAATGACGCTCAATTTGTCGAGCTATTGAAGGTTGCAATCAATTGTTAGCCAATCAGACCTTCAGACTTGTTTTGCTGCTTGTGGAGTCGATCCCTACTTGCTATAATAAACAATGTATGTTGAAGACGCTTCTGAATGCTCTAAAGCTTTGATACCAGGATGTTACTCCACTGTCTTGAACAAAAATACAAATAATACAAAAATAATACACTTCTGTAAGTATTAAAGGAGCAGTATGTAACTCTCTCTCTAAAGTTAGAAGGAGGACGTGGTGGCTGCTGCATTGTTGTCAGAGAAGCTTCAACACAGCATGTTTCCTTCATGTCTGATCAGAGAGGAAGAGAGCTTCATCATTTATTTCACCACATATCTTACTGATTAGTCCTTTAAAAATGAAACAACTCCCATCTTACTGGACGGAAGTCTGTCTTTAAGAAAACATTGAGTTTTTTAGACCCGGGGCGACTGCATAGCCTGCTCCTAATGGCTTGTGGACAAGCACAGAAGTTTGCTTGAGTGAGGAATAATGAGGGGAGAGACCCACTGCAGAGCTAAATCTAAACCGCTGACCCGTGACAAGCTGTCCTCAGACCATGAGAAAAGGGCCTCTTTCCATGCCAAGAATGTGGGTGGCCAGCCTTGTTGCTCAAAAAGCCGATCTGAGGAGTGCGGTGAACAGTTGCAAGACTGCAGCAGCAGGTTTTTTTTTTTATGTCTGACTTATCTCAGGCTGCTGCTGTTTTGTGCACGTTAGCCTGTTTTTATCCCATTTTTCCTGTCATTCGTCTTATCTGTGTTCAGCATGTATGCAGGGAAACCGAGCGTATAAATGGTGCAAGAGTGGGAGGGGAATACTTGAGGCTGCACACAGTCAGCAAGTGAGACTGAAAACTGGGAAATTCAGGCACAATTATGAGGTTAAGTCCTCGGAAATTCTTAAGAACTTTGATTTCTTTTTTCTGTTTTTGCTGATTCACTAGCCTGACACATAACCTCCCACACACCCCCCCTCCCTCCCTCCCCCACCAACACACTCACACACCACCAGCACATCCCCGAGTGTGTAAGGCATTGTGTAAAGTAATGAATTCTCCGCTCTTCGAGGATGAGAAGCTGCACTGTGCTGTCTGTTTGCCACTCGCACTGAAGGGGATTTTAGCTCCCCGGGCTTCAGACCCAGAGTCAAGGGGTCACGGTCTGCACAAGATAGCAGGGGCCACAATTTGTGTGTGTGAGTCACTGCATAACGCCGACACACGAGACGCCATATGTTTCCATCCTCTTCTCTGAAGAACAAATGCACTGTCCTTTTTCATGATGTTCCCACAAGAGTCTGTTTTCTCACTCACTGTGGTGTGGTGTGGTGTGTGTGTGTGTGTGTGTGTGTGTGTGTTAATGTAGCAAAACACAACAAGCAGCCAGTATACACATCAACTTTTTAATGAAAGACACATGAAAAGCAACACCTGCCTGTGTTGTCCATGAATGCATTAAACAGGGATAATATTAAAAACATTGTGTGCACAGTGCATTGTAACAAGTGCAGGCTGGACTCTTCTTCCTGAGGAAGTGGAGGTTTCTTTGTGGACAGAAACAAAACCTTTGAAGCAGCCTTAAGATGACGTGACATCAAAAATGCTCACTTGGAGCCGAGACAACAAATAAAATCCAACATCCTGAGGAAATGAATTCTGTCGCTTCAGCGTCCAATCCTTACGGAGAGAGTGATTTTTAAGCAGCACAATATCATTGATGTTGTTAGGAAGTTGAGCAGATTATCGCTCATGGTGCTCGGCTCATTTTAACTGTTCATCTTGGTCAAGAATTTTATTTGAATGTAATATTTTTTTTATTGATGGAGTAAGAGTAACAAAGACTGTTTTGGGTTGGCGGTGCAAACAGATCCAAGCTCCTTTACATCTAACCTGTCGGCCTCTGCGTCGTGTTGTGTTCGTTCTGAATGATGCTGTGAAGCCAGGATTTCTTTTCAATTGACATTTCTTATTTTCGGGCAAAGAAAGCACAGACTAAAATCTCCATGTAACTTCCCAGCCCGCTCCACATCTTTTTTAAAAAGGAGCAATTTACCAGTATGTCAACATGGAATAAAAAGTATACATCAATGATAGGTGGCAGCCCTAATTTTTCACACATTCATTTCAGTTTATTTCAACTTTATGATTTTTTAAATTTTTTATTTTAGCTGTACTTGTTTTGCATACACTTACAATAATAGGTCAAATATACAGTTTTATGATTTTACAATTATTGGAAGGCGTCTTTCACCTCTCTTGGGGGGGTCGAGTCCAAACTCCCTTTGGAGTCTTGACTTCCACTTTAGGACCCACAATGCTACACCAGTTTATGTCCAAGGCTTTGTTCAGGCTTCCTGCTTTGACCTTTAACCTCTTTGTCTTCAAGCTCAATAACTCTTCAGAAGTCAGACGTTAACATGTGGGAAGACAATATTACCAGATGAGCCTGCTTATTTTTACTGATTACAAAATATTTTTGGGACTGCTGAAGAAGAAGAATGATGAATTTAAGTATAAATTAATTATATTAGTTGTGAATCTGATCTGCGTTTGCATCCTCTGCTCGGTCCCTCCCTCCCTCTCCCCCCCCTCAAGTACAACTTTGTAAGAAAAAAAGAACTTCTCGCGATAGTAGCATGCTTATGCAGCCGCCATATTCTGTGTCAGTATTTTGATTCGTATGTGCTGGAAGTGAGGAAAAAGAGAAAAGTGAAGGGTTGTCGAGGGGAGGGGGGGCTGAAGAAGAGGAGCTGTCAAAAAGGTCTTCCCGAGTCTCTGTCACACGGCGGACTGCCGAGGGGATTTCGAGGACACACAAGGCCCGGGGCCTCGGTTCACTTGGCTCTCCTTCTCCCTGATAGTAGCTGGACCCCTCTCGGCTTCTCCTCTCCGAGCTCCGCGGCCCTCTGGAGGTCCGGCGGCGGTGTCGGGTGTTGCAGGCGGCCCGGGGAGCGGCGGCGGCGGCGGGGACAGAAAGGTGAGCCGCGTTAAGTTCACTCCGGTTTACCCAGTTAGCAAGAGCCGGAATAAAACAGGTTAAAACTCGTTATTGTGAGTTTAAAGTGCACATTATCTCACTGTAAGAGAGGAGGAGCTTTTGTTTGTTTCTTTTTTTTTTATTAAAAAAAAAAACGCGTCCTCGTTGGGTTTAAAAAGAAAAACAAAAAAAGTTTTCAGATGTGGAAAAAGTTTTTGTCCACAGCCAACGGCTAGCTAAGCTAAGCTAAGCTAAGCTAAGCTAGCTTCCTTGAGGTGTCTGCAGGCTGTTAGCGTAGATAGAAAATCAGTGTGGAAACTTTAACATATCTACATCAACCTCTCCCCTGACTCTGCTTTATCTCAACACCTGCAAACACACCTTACTTGTGTTTTTATCTAAGCATAACAAGGGATGACATGGCTACATGTTTGGTAGCTACTTTTTCCATTGAGCTCGACGCTGATGGAAATGTTAAATCACCTCTCACACACACGGAGTGTTTAGTCTCTAAAAACTTAAAATTAAACCTTAACACCTCAAGTTAAGCTTCAACACCTTACTAGAACATTTACCTTTTTATTGTGAGTTAATTGTGGGTGTGCAGCTTCACACAAACGTCCTGTGATTGAAGAGAAACACGATTAAAATAGTCTTTTAAGATCTACATTTAAGTGTTTCACAAGCCTGACTAGATTAATCTGAAGAGGACACACAACACTTAAAACTTTGTGTTTGTTAATGATCTCTGAAAGAGTGATGGTCCCTGTTTGTGATGGATCCGGGTCTGTAGCAGCCCAGATGACAGCTCTGTAGTGGATGTTGTTTGTGTTTATGTTCCTGGTGTAACGAAGTTGTTTATCCTGAGATAATCCAGCCAGCATCGATTTATAAATGTTTAATATATTCTGTTAAAGTAACCAGGAAAGTGTTTGACCTGTATTTTTAGGCTTTTGTAACTGAGTGGTTTGTCCCTCCTGCTGGTTAAATGTAATCCCAAATATTGAAGTCAAATTGAACGTGAATTTGAATATTTTGCCGACCGATTTATTTGCGAAGCGTTGTGCTCATTATGCCTCTTTAATGTCGTGTTTCGTGGTCACTCAGAGGAACTCGAGACGCAGCGTTTGGTTGACACAATGTTTGTGATAACCACAAAGCTGATTCTTGATTCATGTTTCATGACGTCTGCTGGTGTCAGACTCCCACGACGCCGATGTCTCCTCATTTTTTGACAACAAAGTCAGTTTGTCCAACAGGTGACTCCATCTGTCCAATGAAAAGCCTCGTCTGTGAATCACTCGTTTGGTGGACTGCATGTCCGTGTCGGCGGCTGGCAGCGCTCCGTGCCACGTTACTGATTTCTACCAGCGTCCAGCACAATGTCAGGAGTTTATCGACTCTGGTCCCACGCTGGCAGGTGAGATAACTGCGTCCAACTGGTGCCAGTTAAAACATGAAACTGACCGATCCTACCTCTTATCTTCTTAAAGGTTTATTTTTCCTTTTTACGCATTTATTTTAGCGATCAGACGAAAGAATCAGGAAGGCCGTACCCTCTGCACTATAACCACTTGGCCACGGCGCCTCCAGCACTGCTTGTTGACAGATCGATGAGATATCAGCCTGCTGATGAAACACAAACTCAGCGCTGTGGTTTTTCTGAGAGCTCGACTGATTGATCAGCCGGCCGATATCAGCAAACCACGCGTCTCCGATATAACCATCTTTATAGAGTTAATCTTTAGAATAGTTCATTTGTTATTAAAAAGTAGTGTTGAAGTTGTAATGTGTATATGACATCGTCTAAAGTCTGAAGACAGATTGAAGACAGATATCGGCTGGTAAATCGGGAACCATGTTTCTCTCTCTCCTTTAATATCGGGTTCACAATCGGCACAAATGGTCCCGTATCAGTCGGGCGCTAGTTCTTATGGGGGGCCATATTCTGAATCAGAAGTAGAGATGATTGTGTCATATCTCTGAAGATATGTTTTTAAATAGGAGGCATCACTGCACGTATATTAAAGCAGGAGCATTGTAGGTTAAAAAGTCTCCTCTAAAAGCAGCTGAAAACACAGTGTGAAGGTTTGAAGTAGAGCTGCAGCTATCGAATATTTTAGTAATCGAGTATTCTATCGAATATCCTGTCGATTAATCGAATAAATCATACTTTTGCTTAATTAAGTTTTAACTCGTCTTGGGTCGTCCCTACAAACCTGCTTCTTTGCAGTTACCGTGGTAACGCCTGCTTGTTACAGCCAACCACCTCTGCTCCACAGCTGCTGATGATGCTCACCATATTACTGACAGGGTCCCAAATAAACTTTTTGATTCACTGGTCAAGGCGGCAGGTAAATTAAAAATACAGGCCAGACATGTTTTAATGGCTGAAATAACAAATAGTGTTTTGTGTAGCCTACACATCTGTTACAGTACATTTAATTGAGAAAGCATTATGTTCTGTTGAATCAATCACAGAATCAATCATTATGTCAGATCAGGAGATTGAGAAACTTTAAATATATATTTGCTAAATTATTATTCCACAAACAAGTTCTGTCTTGATTTAGCTTTGAAGACGACAGAGATTTAATATAATCAGCCTGTTTATTGATAAAAGTGTATCTCTGTCTGCTCCTGCAGCGCGTGCATTCAGCGCGCTCACAGACTACAGAGACCAGAGACGCGTCTATGACAGAGACTGTGAGAGGACGCTGCTATCGTTACGTTAGCTGCAAACACGGAGAGAGTGAACGGAGAAAAGCCGACCGTTTGACCGGATCACGGATCAACTGTGTGCTTACTAAAAGTTAAAAGGGGCACGCCGCGCTCGTGTGTGCGCGCGTGTGCGTGTTGAAGTGTCTGTGTGTCAGAGAGAGGAGCAGGTAGCTGCAGCTACATTAAACATGTTTTATACTCATACCAAAGTTTTGATGACGCAAAAAAAAAAAAAAAACTTAACGAAGCCTCGAGGCAGCGAAAATTCCTCGATGAATTTTTGTAATCGAGTTATTCGAGTTATTCGAGGAATCGTTTCAGCTCTAGTTTGAAGATCCTAAACTCAAAGTTGTTGTTTTAAAACTCTCGAACCTTCTTTTAAACATTGACCCCTGAAAGGTCGGGGTGGGTGATGGGGCGTCTCCTGAGGCAAGACGTGACGCAAAAAGAACGGTGCGGACGAAGCAGCAGAGTCCGCCGCGGGCCGCTATAATGAGAATATTTCCCTTCATATCGAAGCTGCGTGGACTTTAACAGGATCGCCATGGCAACAGAGAAGTGGAGAAGAACAAACACAAAACGTTGTGTAGCAGTTTCTTCAGACGCAGAGAGATCGTAACAGTCGCGTGCAGAGGCCGTCTGTGGTCGTTCGCAGGGAGTCGACATCACCGGCCCCGCCCCCTTTTCAAGTGCTGTCACTAAACCCTGCTGTCATCACGCCTTTGTACGGTCATACTGATATGATGATGGCGTCTGTTAATCCAGTGCGTTTTGGCGTTGTGGAAGCACAGTGCAACAGGAGCCACACACACACACACACACACACACACACACACACACACACACACACACACACACACACACACACACACACACACACACACACACACACACACACAGCTGATACGTCTCTCCTGTGTAACACCTCTGAAGGCGGTGCAGAGGAGGGATCACTTCGCCCCCTCCTTTATTCCTCTTGGACAGTCAGATGGACGGAGAGACGTCACGGGGGCTTAAATGTCCGCCTGAAGCAGCGGCGTGTGTTGGACGAGAAACCTCGAGTTTATTCACGACTTCAAACTTCTCAGCCTGCCTCTAAACGCGTCCGATCCCGACCGCGCTGTCAAAGCTCGACTGTGAGCGCGTACATCATTCATTAGCAGCCTGTGCCTGTCTTGACTTGCAGTCAACATTGCACTTCCTGACCAATAAGCTGCCACGGCCAACTGTTTATAGGTGCAGACCCCTAACTGAAACCATGTGTGCCTGTAGCTGGGCAAATATGTCGAGAGGAGGCCTCGCTGATTTGCTGCTCTCAACGACTGCTCGGAGCCCGTCTGACAATCCGGATTATGGTGTACACAACAGAAGGCTGCTAATTAATTACTGTGTGTGTTTGGGTGTCATCTGCCAAAAGCTAACTGTCTAAATCAACAAAACAAAGTGACTGAAAGGATTGCAGGTCACAAGTTGATGCTTGCTCATAAAGAGGTGAAGAAGCTGGATCACTGTTTTTTTTTTTTTTTTTTTTTTTGGTACAATAAATACAAACACTAGTTTAAAAAAACGTCTTCAACAAGTCGATGTTGTGGCGTGTTGCACTGACGCTTCAAATCTGCTTTCCTGAAAAAACAGTTTGCTGGTTTATCATTTGCTGTTTGCACAACACAACTTATGATCAGCAGGGTGAGCACGGGGGGGGGGGTGTAGTTTTTATTTTGGATGATTGCTGCGTACGAGTGTGTTTGGATGCAGTACAAGTGCTGCTTGTTTGCAGCGTCGGTTCAGCCTGATCACCTTACCTTTCTCCTCCTCTGTTTGTCAAAACAGGTTTTCTTTAAGCGGCTGCAGGATCTGAATCTGTGTAAAACCTGATCCTTGGTTTCCTGCTCAGAGACCTGTCCACGTAGCTTACGGTTACATAGCGCGCCTTTCCTTCAGTGTGAAAGCGAGACGTGGGTAGAAGGGGAAGAATCCATCACATTATGCCCGTCTCTGCAGAGTTAAGGAAGAGGGTTTGGTGTTTTTAACCCTCCCCCACTCTCAGTGTGTGGCTGTCAGGAAGAGAGAGAGCGAGCGAGCGAGCCCCCTCCCCCTGTTCACTTCTCCCGACTTCTACACTTTAAATGGAGTCCTCCATTACACAGGCAGCTCGTGAGCCCCTCCAGTTCAAGGGTTAAACTGCCTGCATGCAGGCTGACACTGCAGAGTCCAGCACACCTGAAGCCTGCTGAGCGCTGGCTCACTCACCAGGGTGCATTTTGAAGCGACTTCAGAAACTGTCCGCTCATGTGAGAACCAAGATCGTTTGAGCTCTGGTCGTTTGTAGTTTTATTTTGAAATGCGAAAGCGGCCTCTAAAAACGCAGAGCGACATTAGTTTTGTATTAAAAACGGGCCACAGGCGCTAAATGACCTAACGGGGCTGCTGTGGCTCAGTGGGTAGAGTCGGTCGTCTCACGGGAAGCTCGGGGTTCACTCCCCAGCTCCTGCAGCTACATGTCCGATGTGCCCTTGGGCAAGACGCTTAATATGGACGCTTTATTCAGCAGACTCTACCATCAGTGTGTGAATGTGTGAAAGAGCTTTGAGGAGTTAGAAGTGAAATGTAACCATCAAGCTCAGCCGTCAAGGTTGTGAGGGAGGGCAGACGAGTTCTTGTCTTCAGACTAACTGATCAGTCATCAGTAAAAACACGGGACAACAAACTCTCGCTGGCTTGGTGATTTAGCTGACAGGTCAGTGAGTTAACTGAAGGCCTGATTGAACCCTGCGCTGATTGTGAGTCTCACGGCTGCACATTCAAACTGATGCAGGAGGAGTTTGGTGCTGTGTAAAGAAAAGAGGGCTGTGAAGTCAAAGCTTCATTAAAAGAGTGATCTCCACCAGAATGAGGAGTCACTCCATGAAATGTCACCAAGAGTCCTGTGAACAGCTCTGATACTCTCTGCTTGGTTTTCTTCATCCCCCTTTCCTCCAAGCGGTCCGGGTCGGTCCGGTACTCAGTTATTGGTGTTTCCACCGTGAACAGTTGGTGCTGTTACCAAAACAAGAGATTTATTGCGTCCTACTTTTTTGCTAGCCTTCTGTCAGGGTGTCAAGGGGGCCGGTCCGGTGTACGTACCAGATCAGCTCGGGGTCTTTCACCTGCCAGTGACGTCGCAGAATTACACTTCCCACAATCAGAGTGTTTCTGATTGGTTGAGCTTGCCGTTACCATGGTAATATTTCCCACCCCTCTGTGCCGTATGTTTGCTAACCTTTACGCGAAGAGATAAGTCTTGCTAGCAGGCTAGTTAGTTAGTTAGCTAACACGAAATGCACTAATAACCTCATTATACCGCTGTTAATGTAGTTTATTATTTCCACGACACAAACTTCAAGATGGTGCAACACTTGCATGAACGGTATACTTAAAGAACAAAAGTTACTTTCAAGAAAAAAACAAACTATATAATTTGCAAAGGATTGTGGGATGGGTAGTTCCTTGACAAGCTGTCCGATGTTGTTTTCTTGTCGTCAACATCTCTGGACAACGATAGGACGAGTGCTCCTGAAATCCTCCTGCTGCTGTTGTTCACACCTCACAGCGGGAGACTTTCAGACAGACAGGAGGAGAGGCCGCTCGCTTCAGATCAGTCAGACTGGTTGCAGGAGGAACTCTGGGTAGAGTCCAGGTGAAAAACTCACATGAAGTTCCTTCTGCAAATATCAGGATATTCTTCTGGAGTGTGAGCGCTCTACAGAAGTCACTTATCTCCTGGTCTTTATGTTTTTTAAATGAAGCCTGATGTTTGTAAAGTAAGAGTTAACTTTGAAAAGCTTTCTGGTGTTTTCTAAAGTTTGTAGTTTTAGAGATTAATGTAAGAAAAGCAGATGATGAACAAACACATAAAGCTTCCCATGCAACATGTGTCGACCTGCACGAGCTTATGTCTCTGTTGACCTGCCTTAATATCCGCACAGTTTACTGCTGGATTGTTCTGCTGAATACATGATGAAGTGGAAAAAAAAAAAAGACAGAAGACATTTCATGTAATAGCACCAGTAAATCAGACTCAAGCGTTGTGGAGTAATTAAAGAGCAGCTTCTCATGCTAATGAAGTGTTTGTCAAGTTTCCTTTGCAGAGAGTTGGCCATGAAATAGGATAGTAGAGCAACCATCAATTAAAGGAATATAGAGGAGCTCCTCCGCCGACTCCCTTTGGATGTAGCATTTAAACTAATTGGAACCAGAACCGCTGGTGTGTTAAACAGGCATGTTTGGAAAGACAGCGGTGCAGCTCTTGAGACACTTCAGCTTTGTTAGTGGGATCGCTGTTGTGCTTGAAGCTTTCGTTTCCACCCTGGTTTGGCGTTTTATGAGTTGTTGGTCAATAGAAGCGGCAGAGCAGCAGGATTAAGTCGCCCTTTATTCTCGATGACAAGAAAATGTCACAACAGCGTCACATGAGCATGCAATCAGTGGAGCCCGCAGAAAACTCCTGCTTCCTGTTGTTGGACTCGGTTTGTGTTGTGATTTACGTTCTCGTAAAGTTTGACAAATTAAAAGCAGTTAGAAATTGACTTTATTTACGGAGTACTGGTTCCTGTTTAGGAAGAATCGGACGTGGACCACTTTGCCGAGTGCGCCCTTAAAAACAACAATGAGACGCCATAAGAACTTGGTGAGACTTGATGACGGGTTCTGTTGACGAATCAGAGCAAAGTGTGAAGCGAGGGCAAGGACATGCCCAACCCGGTTTAGGTGCCAGATCCTGCTCAGGTGGTCTCATCTGCTCGGGATCCTGCGTCTTCTGGTGATGTCACACAATGTCATTGACTGTACGCTTGTGTGATGATGTCACACATTGTGATTGGCGGTTTGTCGGAGAGTTTACAGACGTAGTGTTCGCAGGTCTTCGGACGGAGAATCCAGATGAACTGGTGTAAACTGTTTACTGTCTCTTACCTGTAGGTGGCGTCTTTACAAACATTGAACATGGCCGTGTAAATATGTTCAGACTCTCAGTGCAACATTAAAGTCAGAGTCATTTCTTCAGGGGCACTTTTTAGATTTTGGTTGAAATTAGAGCTCCCCCAAATGATTATTTTTCAAACTAATAATCAAACAATAAATGTTTCAGTTATTGATTATTTCACATGACTAAATCCTGATTATTCACATATGTTTTGACGGATGTTTTCTCTATAAATAGTCTTTAATCAAGGAAGCACTGTAAAACTAAACAGACATCAAAACACAAGTTATTCATCTCCTATTATGCTAAACAACAGACAAGTCTGCTCGCTAGTGGTTAGCATCGTGAATGTGTCAATTGTTTTTATCTAGATATTGTTGGCTCCTCTTGATGTAATTTCCTGTCATGTGTGTAAATGTTACAGTACATTGAGACGAGCTTGATTTGACACAAATCGAAATCGCAATTTCTGTCAGAAAAATCGCAATTAGATCTTTTCCTAAAATCGTTCAGCCTTAGCGTCTTTGGCGACGAGCTTTCTGGTGCATTACCGCCACCACTGGACCGGAGTGCGGAACAATATGGTTGTTGATGTCGTCAATGTCATCGAGGTGTGGTGTAGACGTGAGATTACGTAGTTTCTGCACAATGTGAGGGGGCGTGGCTTTTGAGGGAGCACAGAGGGGAGGGCGGAGTGAAGACGGAGCACTGAGGGAATACTGCTTTTCAAGTCATGCTTTCTTTAAAATGACCATCCCTGCCTTGAAAGGCAGTTTGGACACTGTGTGGGCGGGGCTTAAAGAGACAGCAGATGACATGCAGTGTTTCAGGCGGACATGAGGGATTGTTTTGTCCAGCACTCAGCGTTTCAGATGGTCCTGCGGTTTTATTTTAAAGACAATCTCAAAGTCCTCTCAGAACTTTGAAAAAAGTGTTTATTTTTGTGTCTGCGATTTATGTCGAACAGATTAAAGAGGGACTCGATCTTCTTCGAGGCATAAATTTGTGCTTGGCTTCAGAGTGTGTGCACATTTCTGTCTCTCTTTGTTTACCATGATTAATAAAGATGAACGCTGACTCCAACATGATTTATCACTTACAGGACGAGCTGCCAGCAGTGTCACGTTCTCCTTTTCAAGCACTCTCCCGCCTCCCAGTCCTTCTTGCTCGTCTTTAACCAAAAACAAGCCGTGAATATCGGCTACATTTCCACGTTTTCCCTCTCACTCAGATCGTCTCGATGCCTTCAGCTTAACGTGACGCCGCTGATCCTCCGCTGAGCGACCGCACACAGGAAGATGGTTCATGAGTTATCTTTGACCTCGGAGCTCCTCGCAGTTGTGCAGATGTAGCCTCTGCAGCAGGATGTGTGAGAGAGAGAGTGTGACACAAACACTTCCTCTCATAGTTTGCTCTGAGAAACGCTTTTTTACATTTCCTCCTCCTCTGACGTTTCCTAAAGCTGCAGCGGTCATTCATTTAGCAGCAATAAAATGTGCGGTGAGCAAACCCAGCTCACTACATGGCAGAGATGCATAAAGATGAGACTGGACTCTCCTTTGATCCCCATTTCTTATTCATATTTAAAAAGTACAAATGAAGTAAAAAAACAAAATCACTAAGATGTATACTGACTGATATGATCAACTGACCTCACTATTTGATCAGACAATACAGTACCATGCTGTGTTGAAGTTCTTCTCTTCAACAATACAGCAGTCAGTATGTCCTCCTTCTAACTTTAGATTCTGCTCCTGAATGCTCTGGATTTGTTTGGACCAGAGAAGGTAGACGGTTTTAAGGCCCCCCCACACGGCCGTTTTGGACGCCCCTCAGTTTGTCAGATATGAGAGCAGTTATCAGGTGAACAGGTGTTGCAGCGATGGAAGCGGGCAGTGGAACTGCTTCAGATAGAAGTGATTGTACCCGAGCTAAAAAGCCTCTGCATGTTTCTAATAAGCTCCAGCAGCAGAAAGCTGCTCAGACTAGGATCAATGTTGGAGATGATTTTAAACATGGAGAGAGGTTAGAACACAGAAAGGTTTACAGAGCGATGCAGAGCTGGCTAAACACTGAAGCTACAGTGTCCACTACATGGTGACCTGTGTGAGCATCCACTCTAGAGAGGAGGTGATCTCTAATGTTTCGTATTTGGACTGCAGTACCTGTTTTAAACTCTAGGTGTCAGAGTGTCATATTGATCCTTTAAAACATGTTTTTTTCCTCCTGAATCTTTAATCATTGTTTTCTTGTTTAAATTTCCAGGTGTGTTTGTTTTGGATATGGGGAGACGTGTGGATCATTCAGCTCCTGATTAAACCTCATGAACGAGGTCGTGAGGTTTGAAGGACGATTTTGTTTCCTGTCGGCCGATTATTGGTATTTTCAACGTTAAGGAGGCTAAATGATACGATGCCATTTAGCTTATTTTTGTGTCTTGAGGCGATGATGTGAAATAAGGATTTAAAATAATAATCCGAAGTGCATCCATGGGTCTGATGGAGTGCGAGTAAGCAGATAGCAAGCTGACCTCCCTGCTGCTTGTTATCTCTCCCCTGCTCATCCTGTGGGCAGGATCTGGCCTCACGTCCTCTGACTCCCTCCGCTTGCCTTATTCTGCTCTGTTTTTGAAACGCCATACAGAGCGCTCTGTCCTTCATCGTTTCTCTGGGTGCTGACGCCCTCTCATCTCCTTGTAGGTTTTGTTGTTGTTGTACCCCGTAAAGGGCTTTGATGCAGTGTCCTATCAGTAACAGAGGAGGCCTCGGGCTCCCCTCGCTCCCTCACTCCCTCGCTGTCTCACTCTGAAAACATATTGTCAGGGCGTGGTGGACGATCAAATCCACCCAGCTGAAAAGCTTTTGTTTGTTGTGGTTCAGTGTAGCTTTGCCAAGGGCAACTGTTAGTGTGGGTCTCCATGAAGTTCTTGCAGCAGAAATGGTCTTTTAATTCAGACCCTACATCTGCCCGTGTTTTGCAACCTTCTCACATCTCGGGTGTGTAAGCACCTGAGCTGGAGGGGTGAAGAAAACAACCCCCCCCCCCCCCTTCTGAAGATTGCTCAACTGCACTCAAGTTACGCTGGTGGGTCCTTCCCCCTTTGCATCCTGCAGTGAGAAAGACAACATTTGATATTCCCTCTTTAAGAGCGCAGCATGTGAGCTGAAATCTGCTGAGGACTTCCTCACATCCGGACAAAGTCTCCCTTTGTTTCACACGTTTCTGATGGTTTGTCTTCCTGGTATTTGCAGGAAGTGCTGCATGTGTGAACGCAAACGGCAACAATTTTTCTCTCAGACTTAATCTTCACTTTCAGCTGCCAGCCCTGCTTGTGTGGATGTTTGAACACAGCAGGATGCAGCTAGTGAAGAGGGGACTACTGCTGCATCATTCTGTTGTGCTGTATGTTCTTCTCTTCTCCACTCTGTTGAAGTACACGTAGCTCGGAGCAGGGTCCGAAATTAACGGGTCAAATGTGGGTACATTCTCCGTTTGGCGAGTAGATCTCAGAAGGCTATCTGCCACATGGTGGGTACAAAGTCATCAAAACTATGCTACGAGTATGAAGCACGTTTATCGCTTTCCTGCGTCCACGTTTTCCTGCTCCTCTCTCTGCTGACACCAACATGCACGCACGCACGCACATACACAAACACACACTGGAGCGCCACGGTGCGCCCCTTTTAACTTCCAGTGCATCAGCACACAGTTGATTCTTACGGCCGAGTCGAGAACTTGTGATCCGGTCAAATGTTCTGTAACACTATTTGTTATTTTCGCCGATGTATTTTTTCATCGAGCTGCCACCTTGACCGGTGAGTCAAAAAGTTGATTTCGATCGGTCCCTATATGGGTGAGGGGTGGGAAAATTATTTGAAGTAAATCAATTTCTCACTTATAGAATCTTAATTATGACACCTGAACTCCCCGTCAGCTTTAAGAAGGGAAATGGAGCCTTCAGTGCATGCACGCACACGCACCTCTTCCTGTTGCCCTTTGACCCCTCAAACTCACTGGCCTGCCTCCTCTCCTGGTTAGAGATGTCACAACAGAACCACTCAGCTGTGGTATTCCTTAGAGGAATGTGCTGCCTTGAGTTCGTGTGTGTGTGTGTGTGGTGTGGTGTGTGGTGTGTGTGTGTGTGGCTGCAGGCCAGACTGGCACTGGCAGCCTCCGAGGCACACCTGTTGTTGCCAGTCTAAGCAGAACCAGCGCTGTGTCGTCCTCCCCGTGATTTGCGAGCACCGCCACAGCAGATTAGCGCCTGCGACTCATCAGACGGCCTCGGCTGATGATGAAAAGAAACTGATCCATGCATGCATCAAAACCTGCCAATCCTGCATCTCACAGTATCCTATGATACGCTCTACACGTAACTTCTTAAAGACGTCCAGAGGCGGAATCTGCCTAAACCACAAACTGCACTCCAAAGCCCGTGCTCTAGTTTCCCTCAGTGTTTGAAAAGACCAGACTGTGTTTGGGACCTTTCATTCATCAGTGATTGTTTTCTAATTCTTATTTTCAAACCAAACTCGTGCACAGCCAACATGGCGGACACGATGTAACACCACACATTTATTAAACCACTGATGTGACTGTAGCACAGACTGAATGAGCTCAGGTCACACACACACATTCACACACTCCCTCAGTGTTAACTCTTCTGACTCACACACGTGCATGCACACAGTGCTCTTTGGGGCTAAGCGTCTCACTCGGAGAATCATCGGACACGTGCCTGCAGGAGTTGGGCATCGAACCCCCAACCCTCAGGTTATATTGTGTCTTTCTTGGACAGATGTTGAAGTGCATCTTTAATGTTTGAATGCACGGAGGGCCTGTGAGAATCAGAAGGAAATACCATGAATGTGTTCTGAACCTAGTGTGGCATGAAGCAGCGATGTTCAACCTTTCTTGGGTTTGGTCTTTTTCTCCTGTATCAGATGGGACAGTCTCTACACGACTGCAGCCTCTGTACGTGGACCTGCACCATAGAACCACAGAAAGCCTCTAATATAACATTTGCTCATGATTTTTTAACTCGATAGACGAAGCGTAACTCAGCCTGTAGGGTCGCCGGTTCAACTCCCGCTGAGGACTGAAGTACAGAAGTCGGTCTAGTTGCTGAGCCATGCACAGAGCCTCTCTGTGTGTCCTCCCACAGGCCTCAGACGTGCTGCTCAGGTTCATCAGTGACTCTGACTTGTTTGTCAGTGTGGCTGGATGTCTGGAGAACAGTCCAGGGTGTAACTCCGCCCCCTGCGACCTGGAACAGGAACAACAGTACAGATAATGAATGGATGGATTCCCCTTTTAATCCCGTTAAACCTTCAGTCAGCTTCTTGATTTAAACTTCCTGCTCTGACTATTCCCCGTTAACTCTGCATTATTCTTTACCTGCTACAAGTGCTTTAAATCAATTTACCCCGTCTTTGCATCCTCTTCACATTTAGCTTAAAGTGTGCAGGAAAGCGTACTTACTCAGAGCGTTGCAGAGACTCTCTGCTCATTGCGAACCCTGTTATTGTCATGCAGCTACCTTGATGTTGGTGAAATGGGTCTGCTGCTCGCTGACAAGTATGAATTGAATGTTTTCAGAGGGCTGGAATAAGACTGAATGGCATCTCAGCAGCAGCAGCAGCAGAGCGGTCATGTGACTTGGCTGCTATTTGTCTTTTGGTTGGCCTCAAGGTGGGGAATGATACTCCTAACAGCTGCGGGAAGCATTTCCGGCTGGGAGTTTTCTTCTCCTCTGGCCAAGCACCCGGAGGTCCAGCAGTGCACTGAAGCATGGCTGCATCGATTAGCTCTCCTGCACCCTGATCGTATTTTTAGTTGAATTAAAGCGGATAACTGAGCTGGCTACGAGCTTTCTGACAGCACTGTGGTTAGGATTTAACTCTGCAGGATTAATGATCCAGCAGAGTCTCAAGTTTTATCCAGTTCAGGCCTGTCAAACCGTTGACAAGCTCAGTAGTTTATTTTATTTTGAAGTTCTGTTCCATCCTCAAGCTGAGAGTTCTTTACTTTCTGTTTGAATTCAACCATGCTTTTATTTTGAAACACAATAAGGAACGTCTGGTAGTTTGAAGGTTTGGACATGAAGTTACGCACAGAAACAGGAAGTGACAGGGATGACAAAGTGACGCCAAACAGCTCAATGTGTGAGGACCACTATCTACAGGGACACTGAAGGGACAAAATAAATACAGAGACACTGAGGACCACTATCTACAGGGACACTGAAGGGACAAAATAAATACAGAGACACTGAGGACCACTATCTACAGGGACACTGAAGGGACAAATAACATGAGATCATTATCTAAGGCACATGTTGGTGAATAAACACTGATCAGAAGAAATTCAGGAAAAGAAATGTTTGGTGCTAACTGATATGGTATGACCCCTAGATGACCCCCCCATTTGATAGTGCTAACTATTCAACACTAACTGTTGAATTATGTGATGGCCTGCAGCATAGGACAGCAGTGCAGTGCCTTGATTCAGGATCTGTTGGAGGTGTGGGGAAAAGGCTGAGCGGAGGTATGAGGAAGTGATAAGAGCAGCGGAGGAGGAGCGAGCTGACCAAAGACAGAAGTGCTGTTAATGTCTCTCTCTCTCTGCCTCACAGAGCATGATGACATACAGTAAGTGCATTTGGTAAGGCAGTAAAGGGTGAAGATTTGGCCGCTGCATACTTGGCATGTCATCGCTGAGCGCCTGAGTGCAAAGCAGTCTCATTGTGTTCAATTTGCCTCGCAGTGAGTGTTGAGAGACGGCACCGCCACCCAAGCTAAACCTACCGCGGGGCCAGCAGGTCGCCATCATGGAGCGGGAGAGGACAGGAAAGGCTTTGACCAACATGCTAAGAAGAGGGAGATGGTTAGAAACCCTGATGAGGGTTGAACACTCAACATCCACTCATGTATTCTTTCATGAGAAACAGATGAGACGTGCTGATTGGTTAACTGATCTACACGGCTGTGTCGATCATAATATCCTGATTAATCAATATAATATTTAATGAACTTTAACACAACGCTAAAGAGACATTCAGTGAAAACCAGAGCTGGAAAGTGTCACTTCATTTTATTGTTTTCGTCTTGAATCCACTTAAAATATCCAAACCAGTTTCAGATCTAATAAATATACTTTACTGGCTCTGTCAGCAACGCGGGTTTTACGCCACTGAGGGCGGCCTCGAGCAGCTGTACTCGCTGAACGTGCAGGAATACGTCTGACTTCCTGTCTCCGTTGATCTCCCGTTTGTCTCGCTGATGGCGGCTGTGGCTCAGCTGGTAGAGTCGGTCGTCTCTCAACAGGAAGGTCGGGGGTTTGATCCCCAGCTCCTGCAGCTACATGTCCGATGTGCCCTTGAGCAAGGCACTTAACCCCAAGATGCTCCTGCTGCTTCGTCCGTGGTGTATACATCATCCCACACGGCTGTGACCTGCGGTGTAGAGGTCTCGGAGCGGAATCAGATGGGTTTTGACACACAGCAGGGCGTAGTGGCGCTGCGGCAGCGCCATAATGCGAGACGCTGACGGACAGCAGCAGCGTGCACGGACTTTGTGGTAAACTGAGGATTATAATTCTGCAGGAGACGCTGCTAACTGTTTTTATAAACCAGAGGCTTTTTGTTTGAGAAAATGTTTTTACAATCGATGGACGTGAAATGTTGTTTGAACTGCGGACTTCATTAAAGTTACACAGCTCACTATGTGAGTCACTATTCTGCTGTGTGTGTGTGTGTGTGTGTGTGTGTGTGTGTGTGTGTGTGTGTGTGTGTGTGTGTGTGTGTGTGTGTGTGTGTGTGTGTGTGTGTGTGTGTGTGTGTGTGTGTGTGTGTGTGTGTGTGTGTGTGTGTGTGTGTGTGTGTGTGTGTGTGTGTGTGTGTGTAGGCGGGGCCGTGTAATGGGCTTGAGTCAGAAGTTATGTCTGGTATTTACGGCGTTTTGTTTGTGGCTTTGTTATCTGGAGGACGGGGGTGTTGGAGCTCCAGACTGCCATGAAGATGTTTGTCATGATTCTGAGCCTGGTGACACGGCCCCGTCGTTTCTCTCTGTAACAACTGTGTCCACATGACCTGGACGAGACGTCTGACACGCCGGCTGTGTGGAGTTTATTTCTTTGGCTTTGATGAATAGATGAATCAACCATCATTGCCAACATGAACGTTATCATCTCATCTTTATTGAGATGTTTTATTGGCTTAACCCGACAACAGTTAGTACATGACACGGCTGCTGCCTTCCTTTTGATCAGTCCGATACGTCATCAGGAACGTCTGAAGTCTGATTTCTGCATCCACAGTAACCTTTAAGCTTTCGCTCATGTTATTAATGAACGACGTAGTCTTATTTCTGTGTCATTGAATCAATCACACTGATAATATCCTGCAACATGTCGTCGTGTTGTTTTCAGCTCACACATCCAGAGTCCTCCCGTTCTTCTCCTCCCGTCGTCCTCGCTCCGTCTGTGACTCAGAGGCAGGACACGGTGTGATGGCTGCTTTACAGCAGGTGATTGAAGCTTTAGACAAACAGGTGAAGGCAGCGTTAGTCCTCCCAGTGATGTGCAGCTTACCTGCCAAGACCTCCGCAAAAGTCAACAACCACACCTGCCATGATAAGACAGGTTCACCGTCTGCCGGGAGGATGTGTGGAGCTCTTAAAGTCTGAAGAGCACAGCCGCTCTGTGTTTACATCAGGGACCCCCCTCCCCCCGTCCAACTCTGCACTATGTAGATGTAGTTCTCCAGTATTTATGTCTCCATCCCTTGTGGTCGCAGCACACTGGTTTACAGAAGCTGGAGTCCCGCTGGCTGTGTTGTTGTCAGAGCTGCGTTTACATACAGCCGCTCCTCGAGTATAAAAGCTGTTTTAGTCGAGGACTAGAGAGAAGAAGAACACACACTGATTATTTGAAGTCACCTCAGCGTTTTTAGGTCACGCTCAGTCTGTGAAAACGTACATAAAGCTACGAGCTAAGGAGCGCTAACATTAGCATGCTAACAGCTCACACAGCTGGAGACCAGGACGATTTAGTCTGATGCTTACGCTCGACTCCTTCGTGCAAACATGAGGGGGGGCAGGTGGAGAGGCTTCAGTATGGAGGAGGCGTGGCCTAACAGCAGTCTGTTTTGGTTTCATGCTGGAGCTCAAAGACGACGTCCACCGGATCAAAAAGTGGCACATTCTTCCTTTAATAATGCCAGTTGCTCCCTCCTCGTACTGTACCACAGTGTTCATCAACGTGAGTGTTTTGCTTCATCATGTGAGGCGTTCGACGTGTGTGGAGGCTTATTGATGATGACGCGCATCGTGATCAGATCAGGAGAAATAATATCACAACAAAGGCGTTAAGCTTCAGTTTGAAGAGGAGGCGGGTGCATCAATAGAAGGGACGTACCAGCGGACTCATCTCTCTCCACGCGGATTATATGGACAAAAGAGAGGTCGGAAAAATTACCCTTAACGGCCCGCCCAAGCATCGTCGATGTGTGTGAACTCTGCAGTATTTATCATGGCCAGAGACCTGCTGCAGCACCCAGACATGCACCCAGCACCCAGCAGCCTTACATACTGGTTTTATACCAGAATGAAAAGTTTGCTTTTTTAGACTTTTTTTGCTATTGATGCTGTTTATTTTTGGAGCTGCTGTAACGACCAAACGTCCCTTATTCCGGGATCAATGAAGTGTATCCTTATCCTTGCATTGCTGCTTTTCCTCCCATTGTCTTGGTTGGGATTGGCTGGGTAAAACCTCCACCCTCCTGCTGGCATGTTGTGAAGGAGCTCGCACTGAATGCCAACAGTCTGCAGCATTTCTCCCCCTTGCAAGCACGCTATCCCAATGAGGTGTAAAAGTGATGTGGACAGTCGCGACAGAGTGTTTCATAGCTGGAAAAATAAGCTCTATCATGTAACCTATCTTTCCTGAGAGTGGCTTTGGAAAGCAGCGTGTATAGATTCTGCTTTACCTGCTCAATAGGAGTCTGTGTTGGGGCTTGTCTGCAGGCAATTAATGTTTCCACAATGTAAGGAAAAACTCAGTGCCCTGCTGAGACTTTCGTTTGGTGTGTGTGTGTGTGTACTTTAGTTTCACTATATGTTTTGCTTTCTCGATTGCTCACACCCTCTGTTTTTTAATGTGTACTTTCTTGGAAGAGTCCAAACGAAGAGATTAGTGGTTTCGGATAAGACTTGCTGCTGAGGTTTCTATTTTAAGCTCAGACTGTGGTCCTGACATCGAACGCCTCAGGAAAGTAAAGCAGTGGGAGGCTCCCTCTAAACCACAGTTTCATGCAGAGGTGTTGGATTGTTTGACTCTTCGAAGCCTCGTGTATCTGCTGCGGAGAAACATCGCACAACGCTTTACTGAGAGTCTTTGTCTTTATACGTTAGGTGGAGATCAGAGCAGACAGGTAATCATCAGTGTCAGGATGTAAACGTCAACATGCCCCGCCTCTGCTGCAGTCTCATGTCAGCTGACTTGGACTTCATATGGACCGACTACTCGCAGATACTGGCTGTCACGCATGCAGCTCGTCCTATCAGGAGTTTTCTGCAAGCGTCAGCGTTTGCAGGAGAAACGGGGTTCAACAGAAAGCCCCGGAGGAAGATGTGTCTTAGACCTCCATGTTTCCCACAGTGCATTGGGACGAGTTGTTGGACCTGGGGAGCTGGTGCCATCGCCTGCTTCCAATAAACCTCCAGCTGCAGGCTGTGGTGCTGAAGAATTTTTGATTTCCTGCAAGCGCACACACACACACACACACACACACACACACACACACACACACACACACACACACACACACCCCTTCACCACCAAGCACATGCGCTGACACGCTTGCACACAAACACACTCTCATAACCCTGTTTTGAAAAGCGGGCAGCTAAAAGGCGAGCAGGCTGTGTGTGCGCCGGGAGGCCCGGGCATAAAGTTTGTTTCTGTTCTGGAACAAAAGAGAAGCCGGACAAAGTTACAAACTCATGCGTTGTCAACTTCAGTTGCCGTTAACGGGGAGGATTCAGGCCGATTTTGTGGTGTTAATGTTGTCGATCAGAGAGGTGGTCACACGCTTTGAGATTGAAGCCCTCGACTTCTCCTTTCAAGAAGAATCCTTTTAAACAGGGTTGTTGAAGTTATGTTTGGAGTTTCCGTTGATGACACGCTCACAGTTTATCCCGAGTTTATGATCGTCTGACGGCTGGTGACATTAATATGGTGAGGAGTCACTTTGATTCGGCGGGTCACAGTTTTTTGTGATGACTCCAAAAAGCTCCGACTGTTGAGACGAGTCTGGTCTGTAATGTTTCCATGCATGCTTTTGGCTTTTCTGCACGCTGCACTGCAATCACTGAATCAGAGCAGAGTGCACAAATAAAGGCGGGATGAATGGAGCCGGTGTGCTCGAGACGAGGTTGTGTGAGTCGTTCACAAAATATGAAGGAATGGCATGAAGAGAAGTTGTAACAGGCCGCCTGTCGACCGTTTGTCATGAAGTTAAAGGCTCAACACGCTGCGAGTGTCACGTGGACTCGTGAGTCGGACGTTTGAGGGTTTCATAAGCGATGGCTGTGAGCAGGAAATGAAGGCCTCTCCAGATGATCTTTTAAGTAACGTTTGAAGTCAACGCTCTGATTCAGCGTCATGATGTAAAGAACGGAGGCCGTTGAACTGAAGAGAAACGAGATGAAACGTCTCTCTTCAGTGTTTGTCGTCGGTCACCAGCTCTGAGAAGAACAAGCAGACTGAAGGGCTCCAGACATGCTGCTGGCAGCTCGGCTCTCGGCCCCCTGGGCTCGCTGAAGAGTGCACAGAGGCACTGTTTGTTTTTTTTAGGCATTGATAAAGGTTTTGCTGACCTGCTGCTTTTGTTTCAGGAGAGGAGGTAACGTAGTTCAGATCCCTGTAAACACCTTGGAGAGTCGATCTGAGACCGGCTCTGTCATGACTTCCTGTCTGCAACACAGAAACTGAGCAAAGAGTCCAGCCGTGTCCTTTTGACTGATGACTCCTCCAACCATCAGTCTGTGGAGGACAGCCGCGTCAGTTTATTCATGTAGCTTATGTCATCTTATTCTGTCTGTGGTCGAACCACATTCAAAACCTTTTATTTATTGAGTTAAAATGTATTAAAGCAGGAAAACCTCTTTTACAAACTCAGATCAACACGAGTCACAGAGCACAAGAGTCATCAGTCAAATCATCTACAGCCTGAAGCATCTTTCTCCACCATCACTATCACCATCATCACCACCATCATCATCACCACCACCATCACCATCATCATCACCATCATCATCACCATCTGCATTATCACCATCATCATCACCATCAGGTGACTTTGATAAAAAGAGACGACACGGATCATCTCTGAACTCTGACACCTGAATCTGTTCTGAGGCGAGCAGGTGAAGCACGATCGAGTCTTTAAAAAGACAACGCAGGCCGCCCCAATCATACGGAGTACAACAATGAGTGGGGGTCATTACATTTTCACATTTCTGATGTCTTTATTAAGATGTCACTCAGCTGCTGCCTCATTCTTCAAGTTGAGACGTGAGCCGCGTTTCCTGTTGTCATAACGACTTCTTCAACGTATGACTCGTGGAAGTGATTCTTGAGCGCGCTCAGCTGTCACCTCGGTGCTGCAGCTCGGCATTCTTGTCTAAGTGTGTGTGTGTGTATACACTGGACACACACACACACGCACAACAAGCCTGTCTGTCACTTCCTGAGAAGGCTGGGGTGCGAGCCAGCTGCGTCCACTGCCAGCTCAGTTTGACCACGACTCAGCACATTCCATGCAGCGCTGCTTAACGCTGCAGAGGATGTTTCTGATTCGTGCTCAGACGGGATCCGAACCGTCTCCGCTGTTTTTAATGCTCAATATATTCCTCCTGGCACCGGCTGCAGGATCGATGGAGGGATCGACTGACGGGATGGGCAGCACGTCCTCTGTGCCTGCGGAGGAGAGAGTGGCGTGACATTTGTTCGTGTGTTTCTGGTTCCCAGTTCTGTGTAGCCTCTTTGTTTACCTCTCGTAGATCTGTGGAGGATATCTTCACGTGCCAGGCTTGTGTTTCTGTTCAGGGCTCCTGTTGACTATTTATCCACATTTTTATTTAGGCTTTAATTGATTTGGACGTTTTTAGTTGGCTTGGCGGTGGCGGGGTGAATGAGCCCATTGATGGAGCACGGCAGGCCTGCTACCTCCTGAAAGGAGTGCGAGGCTGTGGGTCAATGCTTTGGCACGGCCAATAACAGCCTCAGCAATAGAAGCTTTGTGTCTATCTGTGCAGCGCTGCCTCGGGCCCTGTTCCACCGACGCCTCCAACGAGGGCTAATCTCCCCCGCCCCCCACAAGGACCTTCTGCAGGCTTGTTAGGAGGTGTGGACCTTTTCTGTTTTTGTAGCCAGGAAACAATCCGACCACACTGATGACCTGGAACCGGGTCAGCTGCCAAGTCGTGAGTTTCCTTTCCCACAGCGGCTGAGCTGCCCGACCTTCTGAGCCTGAATGCTGGACTGTTGTTCCTTGGCTCCGTGCACCGTTAATGTCTTTCCGGCTTGTCCACCAAACAGGGACAAGTAAAAACCCTCCTCTGATTCAGACATAAAAAGAAGTGTGTGACTGGAAAAGCTTTATTTCCTGTGGCGTAAATGTGCTCGATCCACCGGAGGAGGTGAAAGACGCTTCAGTGGTGGCAGAGTGGTGAACTCTGACCTCCTTTCTCTCCGTTGTGTTTCTGTGGACGTAAAACGTCGTCACATTAGAGTTACTAGTCGCTAATATTAATAATTACTACTTCAGCCTTCGATGAGTCTGCAGCCACGGACTCCCCGAACAGGCTTGAACTCTCAAACAGAAAGGTGTCTGTTTCTAACATGTGACCAATCAAAGAGCTTTGTCGTAGCCTACGATCCAGTCCTTCCAACGTTGTGTCTCGCCTTCTGTCTCGTGATCCGTTCTGTCCTCGCTGAGCTGGAAAATCTTGGTCCAAAACCAGTAAACGTTATAACCAGTAAATTCATTAAAAAATTATTTCAGTAAACAGAATTTTATTTTTTCTTCATCTGACATAAGGAAAGGAAACAAGGAAAGGAACTGTCAGCGGTGCACGTTGTTGCAGGAGACAGTCGCGTCTCAGGTGTTCATCAGATGTTTGAAGTCTCCGTTAAAGCTGGTTTGTATTCATCTGATGATGTCTGAGAAAAGCATCCATCCGACCTGCTGCACACGGGGTCAAAGGGGGGGGGGATCTCTGAGTAGTCCAGGTCCGTCTCCTTGCAGCTGGCACCAGAGTATTAACCTCAGCTAGAAAGCTCCTCCTTCTGTTATCGGCTGCGTCCGGATGTTTTCTGAAGCTGATTTGGGACTTTCAGTTGTGACATCGTCAGAGCTCACACACAGGCGCACAGCTGCGATGCACAGTCGCTGTTATCTGCAGCTCGACTTCACATGTCTGCTAACATTGTTAAAGCTTATTTCTGTCCTCACAAAGAGAAAAGGAGGAATTCCTGAATGTTTGAAGATGTAAAAAGACTCGCTCTGATGTGCAGCGAGCAGATCTTCATGTCGTTATGAATGGCGTTTGTCGTCCACACGTCTGTCAGCCTCTGACACTTCATGCTCTCGTGATTGTGCTCCCTCAGGGTGGGCCAGGTGGGACCCCGGGAGTGTCTGTTGTTTTCATTTTAAACCCTTTTTGTGTTTCTTCTCACTGCAGCAGGATTCAGATCGTTTACGTGCGTACAGTACAGATGTGCCCGCACGTCTTTGAAGGAAAAAGGTGCGATCAAGTCGAGCTGAGGCGCTGATGACCGCTTTCTGCAACTCAGCTTGTTAAATCATCAGTGACTGTCACCTGTATCAACAGCCAATCAGATCAGCCGATCAGTTCAAAACAACAAGAAACCCCAGCGGGCAGACGGAGACATTTTCTGTTTCAAAAGTAAAATGTGCTTCAAAATCAAACACATCCGTCTGCTTGATGCCTGAAGCCTTTGCACAAACGACTGATGACTCATCCCGCACTCAGGCGTTCACAAACTCTCGACCAATTAAAAAGCTTTGTTGAAGCTAACTAACCAAACCGTACGCCCCGCCTTCCTCTCGTGGTCGATTCTGTGCTGATCCACCTGGAAAGACGTCACCACACAGCAGGATCGCCTTTCATCAGGCCTGGCGCTTCTCGCTCTACGACCCGAGTGTAAAGGAGCGCAGTGCCGTCAGAGTCTGATCTCCACAATGGAGAGTCGGTGCTATCTCGTCTGTGGTGGGTTAAACCGGCACGTCCACCGGAGGAATACGTGACCACGTTCAGCTCGGCTGCTGCTGCTAAAGCTGCTGAAGTTAGCCGCACTCTCCAAACCCTCTGAAAGGTCTCCAGGGTTTTCAACTTTCACTCAGACTGAGATGACGCGTGTTTATCATGATAACATCATAAGCCAGAGTGCACGGCCCTCTTTAGGACCTTACGACAGTAAGTGAGCAGTCAAAGAAGTCCAGAGCCGGGCACACAGACGTGAGCTGTCCTGGCCTTTGCAGGAAGAAACGGGTGTGCGAGGCGGTCGGGGTCAAACACAGTATCTCCGTCCTGCACCGTCAGCAGGGATTCCTAGGAATCAACTGTTCTCTGCTTCTGCCTGATGTTGGAACTTCACAGATCTTTACGTGGCGATCTGCCTCCAGACCAGACCGGGGTTCGCCCCCTCTCCGATGTGGAAGCTTGTTTTTCCCAGCAGTCAGTCAAAGGTGGTTTCCTCCCACTGCTGCTCTTTTATTACGGGGGCTTTGAGGGGAGGAGGGCTTCTGGACTGCGTGCCATCTCTTCTCATCGAGGCTCTCTGAAACTCTGTTCTGAAGGCTCCCAGGCGTAATAAAAGAGTCGACCTCAAATGTCTGACGGATGTCTTGTAGAGTGTAGCTGCAGTTGACCACATTGGCTCCCTCCCCTCCTCTTGCTTCCTTTCCTTCGTTCTTTGTCACTGAACTGAATTCTTCTTCTTCTTCTTCTGAGTGTTTTACTGAATGTGTGTTTTTCAAACTGCAGGAAGTTTTTCAGAGTTTAGACTTTTGTAACCCTCCGCGTTTTCTATTGATTCCAAGCAGCAGGAAGTATGAGCTGTTATACGTCCTAGAGAAACGTGGTTTGTTGTTTTTAAAAGTTCATTTTTGGGCTTTTTAGCCTTTAATTGATGGGATGGTGGAGAGAGTCAGAGAGAGAGAGAGAGTGTGGGGGAGACATGCGGTAAAGGACGTTTGCAGAGGTCATCTGTCCGACAACTAAACCAATCGAGGCTGAAAACAGGTGAATTTAACACACTCATTAGCTTACTGAGGAACCTGGACAAACACATTTTTATTTTCACTACTTTCGAACGTCAACGAGTCGACTTTCTTCGCCGTATGCAGCCTTTTAATATTTCCGTTGTGACTGGAAAATCCTCTGCTGGAAATTACGTTCTGAGCGGACCAATCACAGTCCTTGTGGTTGGCGTTGGCGTGACACGTAGTCAGGATTTTTTGGAGGTGGGCGTAGGGGTCCACGTAGCTACGGCGTCGACGCAACGCAGAAGTATAAATTAGAGTTTATTTGATTGGTCAAATACAAGAGCTAATCCAATAACATGAATTAATGTTATCTAATAACGAGCAGTAAACAAATGGACCAACATCTTCTGACTGTCTCGAAGGCCTCATCTCTACTTTCACCTCTTTTTATATAATAAGCCCAAACTCAGATCTCCAGCACGCCATCCTCCGGGTTCTCACTGACGTTGTTCTAGAAGTTTTCGTTTGGTGAAATGTGGCGTGATGCTGACAGGCTCCTAACCTGTGTGTGGCTTTTTATATTGGGTGAAATAGTTTTTCTCATGTCTTGTTTGTTTGATTTCAGATGATGTTCAAGATGAAGGCTGCTCGCTGCCACATCTGACACGCAGAGTGAACTGAAGACGAGAGAAGCAGTCCTGACCTGGCAACATACGAATGGCCCAGGGAAGCCACCAGATTGACATTCAGGTTTTACAAGACCTGCGCCAGAAGTTCCCTGAAGTCCCCGAGGGTGTCGTCTCTCAGTGTGTTCTCCAGGTGAGTCAGGTCACATACCTGTCAGCACAGATCACCTCCTCGAAGCCTGAACGCCACATCAGGTCACAGCGGGTTATGAAACGTCGTCTCACTCGGGCCAATCAAACCGTCCGCCACGAGGGCGAGAAAGCACCCCGCCTGTTTTAGTTTTCAGTTTTGAAAGAAAGTTGTTTTTCAGTGTGATTTATTCACCGACGAAGAGACGAACCCGGGAAATAAGATAGACGCTAAAAATAAGTAAATAAATGTATTTGTACATATATAAGCCGCACTTGTTTATAAGCCGCAGGTGTCCACGTTGTAACGGTGCTATTTACACAGAAAGATGGACACAAAAACTTTTTTTGAACTTAAATACGTACTACCGATAACATCCACAAATATGAAGCCTACTGTAAATCCTTTATCAAACAGTGTCTGTAACACGGCTGGTGAAAAAGATTACCGTAATATATTTCACAAGAAAAAGTCCTCAGATTGACTTCATTACTCACTTCTTCAGTCTCTTTTTCGTTGTCGCTGTCAGTGTCATCTTAACGTGCAGCAGCTCTGTTAGCTTCTTTGACAGCCAGGTCGATCGCCTTTAACTTGAAAGCTGCATCATATGTATTTCTCCGTGTGTTTTCCATCATGAGGGTGCGTGCATAAAGCGCAAAATGACTGATATTAAGATCCGACGTGACGAGGACGAATGTTTTTGCGACAGAAGTTCATTATCCCCCAAGAAAAATCCACAAATAAGCCGCAGTGTTCAAAACGTGACAAAAAAGTATTGGTTTATAGTCCGGAATTTACGGTACAAGCTTTTACCTGACACAATGTCACGTTGTCATGACGATATTCCAAAAAGATGGCAGAGTTAAAAAACATTGAATGTTTGTTTTGAAGCTTTAAAAAAAGCGTCACGCCTTCTTTTCAGCTTCTCGTCGACTTTACTCTTCTTCTCCTTCTTTCAGAACAAAAACAACTTGGACGCCTGCTGTGAATACTTGTCCAAGGTCAGTCCAGGCTACCTGTACAGTGAAGACGGAAACCTCAGCTTTTCCGACGACCCCAGCTACACCCGGCTCCGTAATCACATGACCCAGCTCAACCTGGGCCTGCAGTCTCAGAATGTGCATGCTGCCCCGGTTCGGGACGGCCTGAGAATGAACGGCAGTCGGACTCTTGCTCACAGCCTGAGTGACGGGCCCCTCCAGACCAGCCAGGCCCCCAACAGTGACTTCTTTCAGCAGGAGCCCCAGTCCGCCCCGGTCCAGGTGCCCTCCAGCCTCAATGTTTTTGGTGTGATGGAGCCCACTCGCAAACCGCAGCCTCCGCAGCACCTCGGACTCTACCCTCTGGGAGTCAAAGGGCCGACTATGGGAGTCCAGCAGACCCCTCGCTTCAATCCCATCACCGTCACGCTAGCCCCCAATATCCAGACCACAGGCCGCAACACCCCTACGTCTTTGCACATACACGGCGGGCCGCAGTCGGGCCTCAGCAGTCCACAGGGTAACTCTATCTACATCAGGCCCTACGTGAGCCAGTCCGGTACGAGCCGGCAGAGCCAGCAGCAGGCAGGCAGGGCCCAGTACAGCCCCACTTCTCAGCCCCAGCAACAGATCTACCAGATCTCCCACCCGGGCTCCTGGTCCGGCTCTCAGCACGCCTCCTCGTCACATACCTCACAGACCCAGGGCCACCAGACCTCTCACGTCTACATGCCCATCAGCTCCCCCACAAACCCCCAGGCGCCTTCTTTTCTTCCAACTGGAAGCCAGGCCTCCTCCTCCGGGGTCTCCTCCTGCTCCTCCTCATCCTCCTCCTCCTCCGTCATGCCCACCTCCCTGTCCACCATCAGCCAGTACAACATTCAAAACATCTCCACAGGCCACAGGAAGAATCAGATAGAGATCAAACTTGAATCTCCTCAGAGGAGCAACTCGACAACCACGACGGCCGTGCTGCGGACCAGCAGCGGGCCTCGCTCCTCCTCAACTTCCTCATCCTGCCCTTCCTCTTCCTCATCTTCCACTGGTGTGGCCACTGTCCCCACCGCTCCTCTCTCCATTGGAGGACCGGGTCTGAGCCGCAGCCAGCCCACTGTTTACATTTCTGCCAGCCCGCCCACTGCTGCTAGCACCCTGTCAGAGGAGGCAGTCATGGCCTCCGCCGGCTCCCGCTCCCAGCCGAAGTTTTACATTTCAGCCAACGCCTCCAGTGATGACGGTGGGGGCAGGAACCCCCCCACAGTCTACATCTCAGCCAACCCTCCCTTGCAGGGGCCTTCGGGGGCCAGGAACATGGGGGGCCAAGTGAGCATGGGCCCTGCCTACATCCACCACCATCCTCCTAAGCCCCGTGCGTCTGTGGGAGGCGGCGGTGGCGGCGGCACGGCATCATCCCCACGCGTGGTGGTGACTCAGCCCAACACCAAATACACTTTTAAAATCACAGTGTCCCCTAATAAGCCCCCTGCTGTGTCCCCTGGGGTGGTGTCCCCTACGTTTGAGCCCAAGAACCTCCTCAGTCTACCCTCGGACCACCACTATGTGGAGCCAGACCCCCTCCACCTCTCGGACCCGCTGTCTCCACACAGGGAGAAGCCGAGTGAGCCTCGCAGACTCAGCATGGGCTCTGATGACGCGGCGTACACGCAAGGTGAGTCAGCGTTTTACAAAAAGACCCGTGTCATGACACCTTTGTTTTCACATGTTAGAGTCACTACTGAAGCAGCAGTACGATCAGTCATCCAATCAATAAACCAGGTTATACAGAGGTGAAGCAGCTGTTCTCTGTTTTGTTGTTATTGACAATAACCAGCAGCTGAAGGAGCGGCGTGCGACTCGGACACGTTTCTGCTGCTGGAGCTTATTAGAAACATGCAGAGGCTTTTTAGCTCGGGTACAATCACTTCTATCTGAAGCAGTTCCACTGCCCGCTTCCATCGCTGCAACACCTGTTCACCTGATAACTGCTCTCATATCTGACAAACTGAGGGGCGTCCAAAACGGCTGTGTGGGGGGGGGCCTTAAAACCGTCTACCTTCTCTGGTCCAAACAAATCCAGAGCATTCAGGAGCAGAATCTAAAGTTAGTAGGAGCACTTCAACGCAGCATGTTTCCTTCATGATTACAGAGTGAGGTCAGTACAGAGCTGGACCTCTGAGTGGATGTAGATCTATCGGGCCCGTGTGCCCTGAAGATGACATCACAGCCGGTCTTATTGCCATCGATTTTAAAGATCCTGAACTTTCTGACCCCGATGTTTGTTTGGTGTAAAACAAAAGATTTGGAAATGATTGGAGTCGTCCTTTTTAATGCAGGCAGCTTGGACTGAGCAGACTGGTGTTTAATGTCATGAAAGCAGCTGTTTGCTTCAATGTTTATTGGTTGTTTAGTACATGTGGAGTATCTGAAAAGTGCAGAGTGATAAGGGCCTCTTTTACCAATCATTTATATTGTGAAGTTGTTTTGCTGCCAGCAGTTGGTGGAAATGTTTTTTCCACTGCGCCCGGCCAAGAAAGTAATTTTCCTTGAAAGTATACTGTGTGATTTTAAGAGTCTCTCTCCATAACTCTGTTATTCAGCTCTAAAGCAACACTGAGTACACATGCTGTCACTGTGTGTTGGTTTGGTGGAGCTACAGTAACATGAAACATGAAAGCAGAGGTGACTCGCTCACTCAGGCCCGCTGTGATGACTGGAGTGTGAGTCGTCCACGCTAAACGACCCCTGAGACGCCGTGAGTCAAACATGTCGGAGCACACTGCTCTTACCTTTTTTGGGCTTTTCACTGGATTACGTCTGAGTCAGCAGCTGTGACTCCTGCTCTGCACTGACTACCACCGAGAGGGGCTTCACTGTCTCTGACCTCCGACCCCGTGTGTCCCACCACTGCTCTGCTCCAACCTGCACTCATTAGCTGTTGTACTTTACTGTTAGCGTAGCTCACTGTTAGCCTAGCTACTCTTGGGCTGCATCGAGTTCAACTCCACAGAGGTGAACAAAGATAGATGTGTGGGCTGTTGCACATTAATGGGAATGATGTGTAACAGCATTAAATGATGACTCTCTCTTCCTCTGTGATCATGAAGGAAACCTGCTGTGTTGAAGCTTCTCTGACAACAACACAGCAGCCAGCATGTCCTCCTTCTAACTTTAGATTCTGCTCCTGAATGCTCTGGATTTGTCACCAAGCATCAATAATTAAAAATGGCAGTCAGTCCTTGAAGCAGTAAAAAAGTGCGTCGCAATGAAAATGTTTTATTTTAATGCTGAAAAAACAGGAACCAGTAGCGGACAGCTGTGTGATGCACTGCCAAATCCCGATCCAGTATCAGTCATGCATCAAATCGAACACCTGGAGCTGAAGGATGGGATCCTTTTGATTCTGCAGCCGTTTGAAAAAGAGGGATTTAAACAGTTCTCATTCATGAGAATAAATCACAAACCACATTGAGGCACATGAACCCTCGTCTTCACCTGGCTGCACCTCTTCTCTCTGACGTTCACTTAAAAACACCGCTCCCCTCCTTCACTGCGAGCATCAGATGAAGACTTCTCCTCCTCCTCCTCCTATTGTCTGTACATGGAGCGAGGGCCATGTGGGTACAGGGCACCATCCACTGGGAGCATAGTTTATTTTTTGAAAGGGCGACGTCAACGGTGCCTTTCTGAATAAATACAGAAGACCAGGCTGCTGCTTTGTGCTGCGAACGCTCTCTACTTACTGAAAACGAATGAAAAGCCCGAACAGAAGCCGACCGACGTAAAAAAACAGAATCAGAAGTCATGATAAGTCAGGAGGAACACAGACGACTTGGGATCGAGGCTTTAAGTCATAAATGAGGGTTTGCATGAAGCGTTAGTCGCTGAGGAGAAAAGCGTTGAACGTCCATCTTGTTTTTATGGCAACAGAGTGAAGAAAACGGCCGCTGCATGACCGACACTGTTACTTTGTGTAATGTTTTATATTTACAAGACAAGATTCACAGAAGGAGGCAAAATTACAGGAACTGTCCAATATTTTGAAACGTTTTGAAAGTTGAGTCTATTTCAGAACTCAAAGCGAATATTTTCAAGTAGTTTGTTTCTCTCATCACGTTTTCAGTTTATCGTCTGTTCAGATATCTCAGCAGGCGAGCTGCTGACTTTACCGCCGCTCGTAAAAAGCAACAAAACAAAAAGCTCAGCATGGAGACTGTTCACTGTTTTTATCTTCTTACATTTTGTCCCTCGTATCAAACGGCTTGAGAAAGAGTCGACACATCAACATTCACCAAACGGAGCGTCACCCCACACGTTTAAAAAGTCAGGTTTGTTTTTTGAGGAGCAAAAGAAAGGGGAGTTGTTTATCACTGAGTGTCGGTGCAGGAGGTGTTACGACCTGTCAACAGATACAGGAGCATTCATGAGTTATGAGCAACACGCTGCAGCAGATCGTGTGCACAGTCATGAAAACACTGCAGCACAGTTTGCCCGCGGCACTGATCTTATCACCATGTTAATGTTTCCAAATACACGGACAGTTCAGGAAGCTTGTTTCTGGCGTGGAGCTTCCCTCGCTCTTCGTACGTTGTTTTTATGCTCCGGGTCCAATCCTGGGTGTGGGTGCTCAAAGGATCCAGGATAAATAATCCAGATTTGGTAGTACTAAGGATCATGTAATCCAGCTCAGTGTGTCATCCCTGTTGTTCAAAGAAAAACTGGATGATCCAGATACAGGCGTTTAAGGATCTCTGAATCTGGATTACGAAAGCTTTAAAGTCACATATTATACAAAATCCTCTTCACCGTGTTCCTCTGACGCTCATGTGTGTCTCTAGTCTGTCGACGAACCCCCCAATTATGAGAGAGGTCCATCCTCTCCGTCTTAAGCCTGCTCCATTTTACAGATAATCTGTACCGCAAACAGGCCGTTTGGAGATGCTCCCTTCATGACATCACAAAGGGCAGTAGCCCCTCCCCCAGGTGGGTGACACTCCCACAGCTAGGTGTTTGTTCTGCCCTCTGAGTCTGCCTTCTCACCGTAAACAATAGGACATGGAGCGAGAAAGACCCGAGCCCTTCCAGAGAGGGGGCGTGGTCAGACACAGCTCATTTACATATTTAAAGCTACAGACGGCCTACAAACGGCCTGTTCTGAGCAGGGCTGAAGAAGAGGAAAATATGTGACACAGGGGGTGCCAAAATCCGCTTAGACCTAAAGGATCCTCACAGCTGCTTTGAATTAGTTTGATCACGTTGCTTCATAAAGACAAATCATTTATTTTTTACATGCTTTGGTGTCTTATCTACGTTGTGACACTTTAATGTAACTTAGTTTAAATAAAAAATAAATACATCAACAACAAAAGCCTTAAAATATGAACTATCTTGTTAAACCAGAAATGTTTGTTTTCCTTTTGTTCCCTGTAATCTGGCAGGAATCAGGACGACCCTGATTTTATGGATCAAAGTAATCCTGATCAAAAGTTCTGAACCCAAACTGATCTGATCACCTGATCCTTTTTCCTTTTTCTTTTGAACAGCTCGATTAGAAGATTGAATCGTGTTGAACAAGCGAGCCGTGACTTGTTTACTCTCATGTGTGACGTTTGCTAACAGTGTTGTTTGTGTGTTTGTGTTGTCCAGCGTTGTTGGTCCATCAGAAGGCCCGCATGGACCGGCTGTGGCACGAGCTCGAGCTGAAGAAGAAGAAGCTGGAGAAGCTAAAAGAGGAGGTCAACGAGATGGAGAACGACCTGACGAGGAGACGGCTGGAGAGATCCAACTCGGCCTCCCAAATTCCTTCTGTAAGCTCCATGCAGTGATTTAAGTCCCATGTGTTTCTCTTTGGGCCAATCAGGGGCCGTTATGTTCAAAGCCTGCAGCCCCAGATTTAGTCATTTAGATTTTCATTTTGAAGAACTGTAATCATCAGCGGGATTTTCAAAGTCGCACATTAGTCCATTTTCTTGAGGAGAAGTCGGGCTAACTTTTCAACACAACACCGAAGCTCAAGATTTATCTGCTCATTTACGAGCAGCACCTGAGACGTCACTGTGAGAGTGAAAGAAGGAGCTCAGACTCGGACACACACACACACACACACACTCACACTCTCATGCTTTAATTCTGTCCATCATGAAAATAAGTCGTACAGCTCAAAATCGGCCTGAAATAGTTGAGCGTACGTCGGCAGGTCATCCTTACATCGGAGGTTTATCCTGTGGTGGAAGAATCTGGAGGCAGAGAAGAAAACGCTGCAGAAACATTTAAGCAACTTTGTCCGCAGGTCTCCTTGTGTCTCCTGTGGTTTGTTTCAGATAAAACTCGCACAGACGCACTTATTGGGAAGTTCGTTGGAAGTTGGACAGTGTGAACGAGTTGTTGCTTGGACAGGCAAAGAGCCAATCAAAGAGCTGCTGGACACGCACCTGCTTTACATTTCTATGTAATATTTATCAATGAATATCCAAACTGTGTGTGAGATGAGGCGGATATCGGCCACAGCACGACTCATAACGTCACATTCATTTCCCAGTGATCGTCTCAGTGAGGCTCCGCAGCTGCAGAGCAAACACAGTCAACGTGTCCTTCCATATTTATTTTTCTGCGTCGCTCTGTGTTTATGTTCCACTTGCTGCTGTGAGTTTGTTGAACCCTCTCGGGTTCAGATGAAGTGGCGCTCTTAGCTCTTTGTTGAGTCAGCTGTTCTGTCAGCTCTCACAGTCAGAGTGGTCGGGCGGGGAGGAGAGGCTGCCGAGGGTTAATGTGCTGCTGTTTACTGAGCCCAGCCAGCTCTGCTGCTGACGCGCTCACACATCGAGAGCTACCGAGTCGAAGGATTAGGACTGCACGACGGAGACCTTCAGATGTAACGCCTGATGATTGACAGCTGACGCAGCAAAGGGAAAAGAATATGAAAACACTGACAGGTGCGCTCACCATCATGTGTCCGTCCACTTCTTGTTCCGACACTGAGAGCGACCGCACGCCGGCGTGAGCGAACCGCTGGTGTCTGTCACCTGTTAGACCCTCCTCACTGTGAGGATCATTTCCTGCTTTGCCGCTACGTCCACGTCCGTCATGTTCACGTCCAATCCCTGACTTGTTTCCCCTCCTGACCTCGTCTCTGCGCTGTCATTGGCTGGAGTAAAAACAGTCTTGAGAACCTCCCACACTCTTTTTTTGAAATAGTTTTTCCTTCCTTGTTATTTTCACATTTTTGTTTCCTTCTGCCCGGACGGATTTCTTCAGCTGCTGATCACTTCCTGTCTCACTCTTTCAGATCGAGGAGATGAAGCAGCTGCGATGCAAAAACCGGTTACTGCAGATCGACATCGACTGTCTCACCAAAGAAATTGATCTCATCCAAACACGAGGTAAGAATCAGTCTCTTCAGCCTCTCTGGATCACATGAGCCTTTAGCTGCTGTTCTGTTTGTCTTACGATGTGGAGTTGACCGTGAGCCCGGGAGTTCAGATGGGTCACACACTGGGCAGCATTAGTTTGTCCGTCGGGCCGCTCGCTCACTCACATCCTCTCTGCACGCGCAGTCAGTCGCTGCCATTGTGCCGTTAACTATCAGCTCTTCCTGAATGACTTCCTGCTGCTGGCTGGTAACGAGGGATTTATTGCCCCCTCGGCAGCACTCAGCTGCTGCGTAACAAGCAGTTTACGCAGGTGAAGGGAGGCCCAAACATGAAGAAGAGACAACAGTGCTCAGTATGAAAGATAATAACCCGTCTGCTGAGACGGCGCTCTCCTTCTATCTACGCTTTAGAGGACGCTACTTAATGGTGCGTTTCGTTTGATCTTGGAAATCGGAAATTAGACGCCTTACATTCGGGTGCGAATCATCATCATCACGTAGTCTGATGTTACCGCCCAATTTGTTCACGCTAAGAAAACAAAGGAAGTCCTCGAGGCGTCCGTGTTGCTTATCCCACTTGTTACCACCTGGAACCGGTTAACTTGGTTTTTGACTTCTTCAGTCCCGAGGTAAAGGGAACGCAGCGTTACACCGGCGTCCTGAAATTCAGACGTTTCAATCCCGAGCCTCCTCTCCTCTGTGGCTGACCGCTCAGCGACGAGGCGCTCGGGCTCTACGGCGTGATGAGCTGCATGTGCTGTTTTCTGTTGATGGTTGGTACATGTGTGTTCAGGTATGTAGACATGGAGGGTAAACCTTTCTGTTGTTTACAGGACCACACTTTAATCCCAGTGCAATCCATAACTTTTATGACAACATTGGATTCCTCGGTCCTGTCCCGCCCAAACCTAAAGGTACTTTATCCGTTGGTAAGTTTAGGGCATGTTTTTGTATTTCACTTTTCTGCAGTCTTTCTAGTTTTCACCTGATTCTATGAGTGTCTCTCTTTAACAGCTAAGATCAATCAGGCCTGTGTGACTGTGTTGTGCACCTCCACTGTTAAAGGCACAGTATGTAAATCCCACCACCAGGGGGCGCTCAGTCAGAGCTCTTTGACGAGAGGACGTGGAAGGCTGGTGGAGTGAACAAACTCCAGGTTGAGACTGTAGTCATGACGACCTCGGGTCACTTTTATTTTATTTAAATGCTCAAAGCCAAAACACGTCTCACCCTCGATTTCCACAGAGTCCGTGCACGTTTGCGTTCCGCTCCGTCTGCCGGCGTGTTTCTGTCCGGAGCAGCTCTACTCACAGCTGCTGAAGTACCAGACTGATCAGTTCTGTCCATCCAAAGCAGACCCGGTGCGTATTTGACTCAGAGCAGAGTGATGCTGCGGCGTGTGTTGTGGAGACTCGAGCGGTGGCGTGCGTGACGGCGGCGGCGGCGTGCTCTGACGCACCGTGCCAGGACTTTGTGGAAACTGTTAGACTTTACTCATGTTTCAAACCTGCCCGAGACGATGTGATTTCTGCCCTTCTCTTCCTGCTTCCTGCTCCATCCATCCGTCCAATCATCTTCTTCCTCTTTCATTCTTCCATCGATCTCCGCTCGGCTCCATCATCATCATCATCATCATCATGTCGCCACCAGACAGGAGAGGAAGCAGATATAATGTGACCTCTGAGCTCATGATGGAGCCTCCCTCTGCTCCTCCCCCCTCTCCCCCTCTGGGTTGGTATCCCTGTCCCCCCCCTCCTCCTCCTCCTCCTCCTCTTCCTGCTCCTCCTCCTCTCTATCATCTCCATCTTGTCTTTTATTTAAACTCTCTTATTGTTTTAATATTCTGGTTGTAGATTTGAAGTTCAAACATTTCAGAATCATTGATGTCAGTGGTTGAACTAAAGCTGCTGTGTGAAGACGATGAAGCCTTAAAGAGAGCCTGTCCTCAGAGGATCCTGACACTGATCAGCATGTGCCGAACAAGATGCTCCCTCTTCCTCATTTTCACACAGAACGAGTTTCATCCGCCTGCTGTTTTCTCCTGAGTCGCTCTGTCTGCGTCCGTCGTGTTCGCCCGTTTGAACCGCAGCCAATCCTTGAATAGTGTCCGCTCCTAAACTCACCTGTGTGCTGACGTTGGCTGGAGGAAACACGCCAGCTCCCCGTCGAGAAACGAGCCGAGTAAAACCAGAACAAACCAGAACAGTCACAGCACACGTGTACGGAGGGACAGAGGGGAGGATTGAGCTTCAGCACTTTAGTCCAAGTCTAGTTTTATCTGTTTTAGACGTAACGTAGTTTAAAGACCCAGCGAGTCACATCCATGTTCAGGCATCAACTGTGTTTCTACGTTTTTATAGCACGGACTCAGCGTAGGAAACATTCACACACGCAGGCGTGTTCACGTCACCTCTCCCCCTTCTTCCTCTTCAGACGTGGGCCAGGAGGAGGACGAAGGGACGCAGTGGAGCTGCACGGCCTGCACCTTCCTCAACCATCCCGCCCTCAACCGCTGTGAACAGTGCGAGTTCCCGCGGCACTTCTGAGCCTGCGAGGCGCCTGGGAAGCGACCCCCCCCCCCCCCCCCCCCGTCTCTGACCACCCATCTCCGACAGACTCAGTAGAACGGAGGAGGGCCCTCTCTGTTCCCCGTCTTCTCGTCTGAAAGCTCAAATTGGGCGTGGTCTCCTCGGTTTTTGTTTTTCTCCTTCTCGTCCTCTCTAAGGTTCGTAGAACGCCGTCCGCTGAAGGCTCAACTGGATGGTGTTTACAGCTCGTGTTTTTTTTTTTTTTAAATCAGGCTGGCAGAGTGGGATGATACCTCACCTTAGAGACTTGGATTGTGTGGGGTCACCTCTCCTCTTTTCTGCTTGACGGGTGACTTTTTTTTTTTTTTTTTTTAAACCCCTGGTGATACCTCGCTGCTCCCACTTCCAGTATTACGAGTGTGGCCTTGCAGTTTGACGGCACACAGACACACGCACACACAGACAGACAGACAGACAGACAGACAGACAGACAGACAGACAGACAGACAGACAGACAGACAGACACACAGACAGACACACAGACAGACACACACACACACACACGCAGGTGCCGTTGTGCCTTTTGCTGGTTTAAATGTTGTCTTTTTTTTCTTCCTGTGTGGTGGCATGACTTTGGAATTGGGAACTGTGTTCAGCCACTGCTCTCCATCTGAAGGGAAACTAACAGACTAATCGTGGACTCTCAAGTGTGTTTGCTGTTTGAACAGGATGCCAAAGGGGGAACTGGCAGTGTCGCTGCCTCTCAAACGTGCCTCATGTCCTCCCCCTCCCTTTTCCGGTCTCTCCGGTCATGAGTAAACGAGAAAAAAAACGAAACTTAAGTTGCATGCTTTGTGTACAGTACACGGAGGCAGAAACTCCCCTGGAGCTTTTTACTGTACATACTTTAAGACCGTGCCCTGACAGCCTTTTTTTCCTCACACTATGAATCACTTGTATTTCTGTAAGTATAGCTTTATAGACTTTATTAACTTTTGTTGTCTCGATTTGTTTTTCCTCTTTTGAACGAATAAGCACCATGCTCCCTTTAAAAACAAAAAAACAAAAAATAGAAACAAAGCTTTTTACTTGATTTCTGTGAGAGTTGAAGCCTTGCAGAAGGAGAGGAGCGGAGAACCTTGCAGTCATCATGAAGCTACATCTGCACGGTCCGGTCTCTGCTCGTCGCCCAACAGTACGATCTGCAGAAGAGGCAACGCCACGGTCTCGTCTTGTTCTGGTCTTTCTTTTCACCGGGGTGCCAAATGTACGTCAGGACTGTCATGCAAAGAAAGGAGTAAAATTACAAACTGCCATCGCATCTGACAACTGGAATGTAGGTTTCAAATGTTTGGGGACAACTTCACCTCCGTGCACAGAGACTCGGATTCATCAGGACAATCAGGACGTGACTGCAGATCCAGGCTTTTCATGTCGACGAGCACCTGAAGCGCCTTCTGTGAGGTACCAAAGAGGAAATCTGTTTCTGTGAAGAAATGTTCGTATGGGTCCCATGCCTTTTAAGTCGAGCGGGTCAGAACTGTTACGTCAGCGAAACAAACAAACACAACATGACTGTCCACCTTGTATACTCTTCTATTTGTATTTGGCTCGTTTCATCCTCCTAAGCTTTCACTGATGAGGGTGTTTCTAAAGTTTACCTATTGTCATATACTTTCCTTAACTGTGGAGTAGTTACTTTCTTTTTTTTTGTTGTTTTTTTTTTCCACATTTGTGAAATGCTGCCTTGCGTCAATGCCTTAAGAACGATGATTGAATTTGTATTGATTATCACCTCTGTCACACCCAAGTGCCTTATTTTTTTATTTTTAACCCCCCTCCCAAACCTAACTCTTGTTTCCGAACCCGTTTCAGAATATAAGATGAATTATCATCTCTTAAGCACTTACGCCAAACTTTCTCTCTTCCTCTCTTGAAACCCAAAGATCCCCGTTTTCAGCGTCATCAGCACGTCGGTGTGAAGAGGCAGTTTATTCATGTTTTATTCAAAGGAAAAAATAATTTGGATCTAAAGTGTTTTTTTGATTTTAGCTGGGAAAACTGTCTTTGTAACAGATAAGTTATTTGTAAAAATAATAAAAAAAAATCTATTCTGATGTTGTTCGTCTCTGTCGTTACGCAAATATTCAAAAGTGACCGGGGGGGGGGCTCTGCAGATCCCTGAGCTTCAGCGGCTGAATTTCTGTTTCTGTTCTGATGGTGTTTGTTTACCCTTCCATTCCTGCTGACTTACCTCTCGCTGAGGCTGCAGACACACCTGAGGCTGCCCACATGAAGGTGTCACACTGCTGACGAACGAGCTGCAGGAGAACAAACACAGACAGAAGGAGAGCTTTCCCTCCAAATTTACATCAAAGACATTTTATTATTTATGTTCATGATCTCTGGTCATGAGCTCCTCTACCACTCCCTTTGTGAACAGACCGTCCACTAGATGGCAGAAGAAGCTAGTAAGTAGAGCAGCTTGTTGACATTCATCAGTGTCCACACATTTACACTTATGATCAATGGGCTCTGCCCAGTTTGAAAACAGGAAGAACTGACTCTAATAAAGTTAAAGGGATGGTATATTGATTTTGTTAAAAAAAAAGTCTGCTGATATTCTCTTCAGCTGACAAAAATGTCAAAATCTGAGATTTAATGTTTACGTCCATGAAGTTCGTCATCTGGTAAAAATATAGCTCAGACTTCTTTGCCGAGAACACCGAAGAGTTTAAAATGAATATTGGAGTCCAAATTTTATCACAGAGAGCTGTCTCCTCCTCTCGAGAGTGCAGGCTCACACAGGTCACCATGTGGTGGACACTGTAGCTTCAGTGTTTAGCCAGCTCTGCATCGCTCTGTAAACCTTTCTGTGTTCTAACCTCTCTCCATTTTTAAAATCATCTCCAACATTGATCCTACCGTCTACCTTCTCTGGTCCAAACTAATCCAGAGCATTCAGGAGCAGAATCTAAAGTTAGAAGGAGGACATACTGATTGCTGCATTGTTGAAGAGAAGCTTCAACACAGCATGTTTCCTTCATGTCTGATTAAGTTATAAATAAAAGCAACACAATTAGCTGGAGAAACTGCACACTGAATGAGTTTAAAGGTTGTTATTGGTGGTTTCACATTCAGCCTTGTTTGAATGTGAGTAAGGCTGAAGCTCTACCTGATCACGAGAGGCTTCCAGCTCGGACTCCTGACCAGCCAAAACTGACGGATGTACTGCTGCTTTTATATATTATATATATACATGTGTCAACGTTGTAATCATGAGCGTCCACAGCAATTCAGATTTGAAAACGCTTTTATTTCACAGGCTCAGCAAAAACACAGGCCTCTTAAGTTTCTATGAAAAACAAGTCGAGACATTCTTTACAGAAGTACAGACCAGTGGAATAGTGTTCCTCACTTTGAGGCAATATGAGAAAACAACACATGCTGCTTTAATTCAACTTTGTCAGCGCTACAATAAGTAGCAAATTTTGTAGAGTAGTGCATTGCACTTGAATACATGTACAAACATTCAGTCAGCTACATTTTGAACACTTCACCAGAGAAAGTAACTTCTTAATGCCAAAAAAATAAAAAGTGGAAAGTAGGAGAATTTCTTCCATGTCACAGTTGGTGTTTTCACACATTCACCAAATTCCCTGAAAACTGTGTTGAACTGTAAGTGTAAATACAAACAGCTGCATTATCCCCCCTCAATTTTCACAGGATTTTTTCTGCCAGCCTCAAAAAAATGTCCACATCAAGTTTGGTTGAGTCGATGTGAGGGAGCAGCAGATAATATTCAGGAACATTCACATGTAAGCACACATTTGACTGGACAATAACGTGTTGATATAAAGCCCGACATTAGACTCCTCCTTCAGAAGGGGGGGGGGGGGGGGTCTCCCTCTGTGACGAGCATACTGAACAGGAGGACTTCAGGGGCAGCCTGTCTAGAAGCTATCTAAAAACCTTCAGGAGTGCATGTGTGTCTTGTGATCGTTATCCAACCGTACAAGTCATAATTTATTCAAATTCAAAGTTCCATGTTTTTACATTGTTTCTGGATTGAGAACTGTGACAAGAACTCATCGTGAGTCGTAAAGCGAATCTTTGTGATCTAAAAGGCGATGTGCCTGGACCTGTGGCTCTGGATTAGGCGCATCAGTTCCGACACATCCGACACATGTGGGTAAGCGGTCATGACGTGCTCCACCATGTGCTGAGGGAAGAGGGTGCTCAGTTGGATCCTCAGGCCTTTCCTCTGCTCGCAGGACTGGCTCGTGGCCCCGCTGCTGTCAGAGAGGCTGTCCTGCACCCACGGGTCCCTCGGTAAGCTGTGGCTCTGTCTGTTCGAGGTTTGTCTAAGCTGCTGCTTCTGTGAAAAATGGCCCGAGTGCGGCCCATTATTAAGTGGAGGCAAAGCGGGGCAGGAGCCCCATGCTGGTTGGTGTGGGGACATTCTGGTCTGCTGGTGATCACACCTGCACTGGCTGCAGGATGCTGAACCGTTCTGATGGGGGTAGTACCCACCCCCGCCCATGCAGAGCCTGTGAGCAATGTCTCCAAGTGACCCTGAGAGGGAGAAGTCGTCCTGGCCCAGACTGTAGCTGGCCACCCCGCTGCTGTAGCTGTGTGGAGGGTGCTCCATGCTGTAAGGCCCATCCTGGATGTAGAGCCTGGACATGGAACTCTCCATGGATCCAAACGCTTCATCCACATCCGAACTCGGGCTGTGGCGGAGGTGGGATCTCGGGCTGCCCGAGTCTCTCTGACAGATGTAATGGCCGCTGGGTGAAGACCTGTGGAATTGGTCCTCTGTGGTGAGAGGCGGAGGAGTGGATGAAGAGTATCTGTGCTCTAGCTGGTACATGTCAGGGCAGAGAGAATCCTGCAGGCTTGGCTTGGGCGAATGGTTCTTGGCTCTGTCCCTTAGCGCCCTCAGTTCATCGGCCACAGACAGCTGTGATTGGTTGGCTCGTTCTGGATGGTAGAACTTGCACTTGACTCCGTAAGTACACTTCTTTCCTGAAAGAAAGAAATAATGTTTTATTAATGCATGAACTCCGGACACAGTCAGCACGTGCTCGCTCTCTCTCTTCCTGTTTTCACTTCTCTAAATTTACATTGCTGTCACAAACAAATATGCTGTAGCCTCTGTCTTTCTTTGTGCCTTTGGTATTCAGGCAGGTCCATATCTGTAGGACTCTTGGTGGTGGGGATTCTGGTCCCTCACTTGCTGGGTGTTTCTCAGACCGAAGCCCTGACTGACTGACAGGCTTATGAAGCACTCCTTGGTTAATCTCTTCACGACAGATCTCTGACCTCCCACAAGTTTCATATTCTTCAGTCAGGAGTCATCAGGGAGGAACAAGGAAATAAAACACCTCCTGCTGGCTCGTCTCCCTGAGAGAGTCTCGTTTTTCAAGTCATATCGTAATAATAACAATATTTAAAAGAGTTTAAAAGGATGTTTTTCACAGATTAGGAAACAGTTTCTATGTTTTCAGTTGACTTGAGATGTTTAAAATCAACTTCGGGGCCTGAATACTTTTATATGCATTCTGAAAGTGACTGATCGTCCGATCTGCAATTCCAAGATGACCAACCCGACAATGTACAGAAGTGAAAATAGCTGCAGCTTGTCTTGTGGAAGAATATTTCAGGCATGAAAAATCTGTGTGATGCAGCAACCTCAGGAGATTAAAAATGAGTGGGGATGTGGGACACAAGCTGTAAGGGACCAGAGGCTGAACGCCACAGTAGTGCAGGATGACCGTCTGCAGAGGCCACAGTGTTACGTTCATGTCTCCGCAACATCACCTCGTTACAAACCATTACACCACGCCTATCATGTCAGCCTGGACCCTAACTGTGGTGAGCATGAAATCAAAACAGATGTGTTATAAATAAATGTAACGTCTGTACAGTGTGTGCCGATCGAGACATTCACTTATCAGACCTGTTTGGTTTTTTGAACCAGGCTGTAAACATGTTCCTTTCTGTTTTTTTTAATGGGTGTGTATGTGACTTCCTGTGTGCCTGCGGCCAGCCTCTAGTGGACACTCGAGGAACTGCAGGACTTTGCATCAGCTTCATTTCTCAATACCTGAGCAAACACTCTGACACAACTGAGGCCTTGTTTATTAATCAGAGTATTCTTCAGCAGCTGTTTTTATATGCCACATTTTATTGATTGTTTAAAGATACTCTTCAGCTTTGTTTTCAAGCTACACTTAGCGCACGTTTTAAGGGACCGCCTCATGTGTCACCTGATGTCCAACATGCTCGCTGCAGCCTTTACTCTGAGGGTCTAATTTTGCCACGATGGGTCCAAATTCTCTCGTGAATACTTTATAATGTATTCTGTTTTTTCTGTTTTGTCGGTATAGTTAGGAACAGTTCATGAGCGTTGCTGCACAAACAAGATATTTTACATGGACATTTGACAGACACGCTTCACGCTCCTCAGACTTGTTCTTATTGTGCAGTGTGAATTGTGCGTTTGCTGATTTAATCCCTCAGGTTTGGCGTAACCCGAGTCGTTCTGTCTGGGTGAAACATTAACGTGAACCAACCCACCATAAGGACAGTGCTGCAGCTTGTTCTCTGGGGTCCACGGCTTCTTCTGCAGGAAATCATCAATGGTTGGTCCGTTTCTGCCCAGAGGATCGTCTGGAGGCATGAACCTGCACGAGTACACCACAGTTGTTAAACGTTATGTCCAGACAAAGAGGAACCTCACACCGTCTTTATTTCCCCTTCAGCCCCTGACAGACTGGCAGACTTACTTGTCGTTGGCAAAGGTGTACATAAGCAGCCTGTCCTCTATGAACTTCTTCCACTGAGGATTCTCGGTCTGCAGGTCACGGTAGTTGTCGTTGGACACGATGATCCCGTCGGAGTCGAAGGCCAACTTGACGATGTACCGGTCATCGTAGCACACCACCCTCTTCCCGTTTACACAGCGAGACGGCGTGTACACCAGGATCTTCCTCCTCTCCAGCTCATGTAGGACATGCTGATCTATGTGATAAGAGTATTTAGGGTCAGCTCCTGATCGTGCATTAAGTGACATCTGGAGAAGGTCACTCTTTGTAAATGTGTTTTTTGGGGGTTACGACTTATTTATTTGGATATCGAGTGACTTCATACACATCTGCAGGAACAGAGAGACAGAAAAGATTTTGATGTGTTCAGAGTAAATGTGATGCAGATTTAAATAATGCATCGATAGGTGTGCAGCTTGAATAACACTAATGTCATGATCTCCAACAACGAACAATAAAGTGATGTGATTGGGTGGCCTTAGTGCGACGCACTATTCATCAGCTATGATCTATTCTGCTACAGGTCAGCAGTGTCGCATATAAACATATACATTTTCAGGCTTTTGTCCTTGACCTTTATGAAGGTTAAGCTTCAGTTGAAATGATCAACAAACAAGTGTTATCTAACAGTCATTGTTTTGATAGTGAGGTTTACAGCAGAGCCATTAAGGGTGTTCCCTCGTAAACTATTGGTTACTGATTTCAGGAAAGAAGCTATTTTTAGCAGACACAATCCAACATTAACAACAAACTGTGTTTCAGTTTGAGTTCATGCGCTTCCTCGTTAACGAAGACGTTTTCATGAACAGTTTTCAATTTGTGTTCCAGTCAAGGTGAAATCTGCAGGATGTCGATCTAACCTTTTTTATAAAGTCAGAGCAAACCCATATCCCTCTGCAGCCGACTGATGCTGGCAGCTACATGACAGACCTTTTGAATGACAGTCACATGTGATACCTGGCTCTTCTCCAAAGACTGAATGGAGTCTGACTGAGGACGACACATCAGGTTTTATTTTCAGAGAGTGCATCTGTAAATGATCCTGATAATAACAGGACATTAACTTTGTTGGCTGAGTTGCCAAACCACCTTAACCAGAAGCTTTTTGGCACCACAATCACAGCCACTTTCAATTCTTGGCCCATACTGGAAACCACCTGCAGCCAGTTTAGGGCACAATGATGTCGAACTGGGTGAGGTTAGACTTGTAACAAAGCTAAGGGGAAACCCTGATTAACGTCTTCTAAAGACTGATTCAACGTTTCCTTTCTCTGAAGGCTCAGGATGGTTTCCTCACCTGTGATAGGTGCCTCGGGTCGCGGCTGCTCCTTCCTCCACAGGGGGACGAACACGGTGATGTCCCGCAGCCCTTTGTTCCAGAACCAGTTCACTGCTAGCTGGAGGCCCTGGCATGAAAACACCTTCTTGTCACCATGGCTGCAAAGAGACAAGCACGAGTCAACAAAAAAAAAAAAAAAAAAAACAGCGACTTCTTCTTTTGTGCTTCCTTTCACATAAAGTGCTCATGTTGCTCTTCTCTCTTTCTCAGGAAGTAAAGTGTGTTGCAAGGCATGTTCTCAGAGTTCTCAAATCTGCAACTGGAGATAAGTCACTCGACTTCACAAGCACTCCCAAGGAGTGACCCTCTGATTGGGTCTTAAGTTTAACTTTAAAACCACGTATTACAACGTCACCTTTACCCTGAAGGTCCCAGAAACCTAATAAAGGCTTGAATATTTGGAAAGATCAACGAAACGGATCAGAAAGTACCTTTACAATGTCACATTATAAAGAGTGCAGGCCTTTTGCACCAAATTAGCATGTTTTCCTCTTTGAATACATGCGACTACGTTAAAAAGAATCAACAAGCAATGTTAACGACTGATGCATGCCTTCACAGCTGTAGGCGTGTAAAAAAAGGCAGACAGGTCAGTGTGTGATAAGTTATAAATCATTTGTAGTAGAAGCCACTGCAACCATGAGTTCAACAACGTGTTTAAAGCAATTTTATCGAGGAATGTGGTTTGATGCACTTCCAATATTTACGACCTGTTTTCTTGGTTACTCTCCTTTACTCTTGTTCATCTGTCACAGAGTAACAGCATGGAGACAGGCTAACAGGCTTGTTTCAAGCCAAAGGCTGCTGTGTGAACTAGAGCCGTCAAGCCAAACACAGTTCTTTGAGAGAAACATGGCCTGCTACCAAAGTTACAAAGCGCCAAAAGGAAGCAGGTTTTTCTCCTCTCAGGTCGACTTTGAAACTTGCTTTAATGGCAAAGTTCCCAACTAGTGTACGCAGCAGCATCATCAGGCCTTTGTTAGCACGAGTTCACCAGGACAAACTGAAACACGGCTCCAGCAGGCTGTTTTCAGCAGCTTTCAAAGCAGAAGCAGAAAGTGAAAAGTTTTACCTTTTTTACAGTCTACATGTGTGTGTGAGTGTGCACAAGGGCATGCTCGTGCTCATGGGGATTACCCAGCTCTCCGACAGCAGGAAGTGGTGACACTGCACTCAACAACAGTTAATAAAGATTTAGTGAGAAACCAACCACTGTGCTGTCTTCACTGGAGTGTCATGAAAGTTATTTGTGATTATATGCTCATCATAGTTTGTCTCCTGTCAGGAAGTGATGTTTACAGCCTGACTGTTTGCAGACTTGATGTTGTCACATTAATAAATTCTACAAGTCTATTTATAACTGCAGGACTTCAACAACAACAACATCATCAACAACCAAATGAGCTAAACCGCCGTACTCAACAGTGACATGCAGAGCTGATTTTACTCATCATAGTTTTCAGCAGAACACATTACAGACAAGCTGCAACCTCCAGTGTTGAAAAATGAAGCCAATGCAGAAGTGCAAAGTCCTGCAGTTCGTTGAGTGTCCACTAGAGGCCGGCTGCAGAAGCAACTTACACAACACAGACAAATAGGTCGGATTAGCGTGTCCCGATCGGCACACACTGTCCGGGGGTGAATTTTTTAAAAAAAAGTTTTTGTTGTATGAACGCTAGCTGACATGATTGACAGCTGGGCGTGATGTAATGGTTTGTCAGTAGGCTCTAAGCCTGCTGATCACCCTCAGGACCTTCTGCAGCAACACATGGGTGACTTCACTCGTCCCTCTGTGTTTATAGTCTTTGGTTGAAAACTTATCAGCCTGCAGGTAACGTGCTCGCAAGTCTCAAACCTGCAGCCTCTTCACACTTTCACACATACACGGCCTGTAACTATAAATAACAGATTTCTCTGGCTGACATAATACTTGGAAATATTTGAGGAAAAGTAAGTAAACAACAAAAAATATAACATGGGTTTATTCCATTTGTAATACATTTAGATATTTAAGGTACTTTTCCTTTTTTTTTTTTTTTTTTTTACAGATTTCCCCTTTAACAGGTGAGATAGAGAACATGTTGGTGTGTCATATGACAGCTGATCGGGGTTTCACTTGCGTAACCATGATGTGGTCCATACAAGGAAACAGAAAGGTGAGAGTCTCTACCTCTCTTTCATGTCTGAAGCTCACCTGGTGATAAAGGTCTGACAGTAAACACCCTCACCTCCACTTCCTCTTTCATGTCCTTACAGGAACGTTCATTGTGCAAACACCTTTCCTTTTGTTGGTCCATTTTGAATTCATTCTAAGTGATTCACCTATTCATCATGATTATTTTTTTGAACCAGTTTTGACTCACAACTTCCTCGTTACCCAATTCAGAAAGTTGGCAACCCCATGAGCTCGTGCCACAAAGCACTGTCACCTAAATCTCTCAAAGTAACAGGCTAGAGCTCGTGGAAAATGAGTGCATGTCACTTTGACCCACTGAAAGAGAAGAATACAGGATCATATCATGTTTTCACTTCCCACACTCATAAGAGGAAGTTCTGCTCGATTGAATCTGTGAAGTTTAACAGTTATGATCAAGTCCGCTCTTTTAAATCACTTCTTTTACAGATGTGCTTTTAATTGCTGTCATTAATCTACCTTTCTTTTTTAATATTTCTGCCCTAAGTCTTTCATCTATTCTTAATCCTTCTCTTAATGTTTTACTCTTCTGTCCGCTGTTGCTCCTTATGTCTTTTATTACTCATTATTATCTTCTTTTTTTTTTACGCCTGTGATGTAACGCTGTCTCTCTCTTCTTCATCTCCATCATCATGTTGACTTTTTTTTTTTGACATCTTTCTCTAACTCTAACATGTGTCTCTATCTGTCTACAAACCCTCCAATGATGAGAAAAGTCCATCCTCTCCGTCTTCTGCCTGCTCCACTTTTTAGAAAATGTGTGCTCAAACAGGCTGTTTGGAGATTTTCCCTTCATGACATCACAAAGGGCAGTAGTCCCTCCCCCAGGTGGGTGACACTCCCACAGCTAGGTGTTTGTTCTGCCCTCTGAGTCTGCCTTCTCACTGTAAACAATAGGACATGGAGGGAGAAAGGCCAAGACACCTGAGCCCTTCCAAAGAGGGGGCGTGGTCAGACACAGCTCATTTACATATTTAAAGCTACAGACACAGAAACAGCCTGTTCTGAGCAGGGCTGAAATAGAGGGGTTTATAGACATGATCAAATACAGTATCAGAGTGGATTCACAACATGACACTTCATACACACCTTCTTGAGGAGGTCTGAGACTGATTAACACTTATTTAAAAAAGAGAAGGGTGCATGACCTTTAATTTTCCTTATTTGAATTTCTTTGTAGCTGTAATTTCCTTTAAAGACCTTCCTGTTGTATCTTTTCTTTTTCCTGTTATTTTCATTTAGATTATTTTTGTGCACTTCTCTGACTGCTATTGTCCTTCATCCTGTTCACTTCCTATTTTTGCTTTGTCCATCAAAGCACTTTTTAGTTATTATTATTGTGTTATGCATGCTTTTCATTACATTTACTACAGATCTGCCACTTTGAAACTTTCACACCTTGATCAAGTTTTTATCCAGGAAGTAATGATTGAGTGTTTTTCTTTGACTGAAATGTAAAGTATGTGTGGTGTGTGACATTGTTTGATACGGATCAAAAGTCAACAATGAGGAGAACGAGTTCAGGTTGTGTACGTCAATAAAACTTTGACATGCCTTTCTTTTCTATTTTTAGTTCATCAGAGAGACAGGACAGTAAATAGAGTGAGAAATCTGGAGACGGAGAGAGAGGTGGAAATTACACGCAGGAATGAGCCACATTCAATTTCAACCCGGGCCGTCCCGGTCGAGGACTACAGTCTCTGTACACAGGGCACGCTCAAACCACTTGCCCACTGGTGCCTCTTTTAAGCTTTTATAAAGTGAATATTTCAACACACAAGACTTTACACAAAAAACACATGAATAGAGCTCACATTATTAACCTGTAAAAATGTTTCATAATCTTAATTGAATCAGCCTGAGCCAGGATCTGCTTCACCAGAATAACTAGAATTAGAAAGTTTCTTTGATTTTATAAATGATAAGTGAAAGTAGCGCTCTCAGAAACTTGTGTAAAAGAAACACAAAACTGTATCAACAAATACTTTGATGCTTTTACAAAAAGTCAAACAAAGGTTTGGACATGAATTAAAACATAAATAAACTCAACAAGAGACTCACCTCATGGCCACGTTGCTTCCATCTATAACCACTGGTCTGAAACCAGCAGCCAGCTCTCTGTCTGGACCAGGTCTGGGCTGAGTGGGACTGGGGCTGCAGCCTCTGGATACCAGCTTGGGACTCTCTGGGGCGCTCTTGTTGCTGGCTGTGCGAGTGTGGCAGGTCTTTATGAGCTCCTCCAGGATGTCATTGGTCTGGGCGTCGTGACGGAGGCTCTCCAGCACCCTCAGGATGTCACTCTGAGAGTAGCCCAGCTTGAGAAAGCGCTCCACTTTGGCATGCTGCTGCTGGTGGTCCATCACGGGCTGCGTTCACGGTACTGTGTGGACTGGGGAATCCTCCTCGCCTCCTTATTCAGACTCTGAGGCGTCACCACGGCAACAGCCTTTGTTTTGGATCAGTTGACAGCTGTCAAAAGGAGGAAGAAGCTCAAACTCAACAACCACAGATGTGGGCTTTTCAGCCAATTAGATTGTTGTTTGCTGATAGAATCTGTTGTGGTTTGCACAAACTCATGACTGCAAACAAGAGCGCACAGCTGACGTCACGCTGGTTGATAAAAAGCCCCTGTCACAGCAATAAAAGGGAAGCTGAGGGTCTACTCGATTCTCTGGGCTAATTTTACCTGCAGTTTGATCGGGCTCATGAATACAAATGATGGGAGAAGATGATAATGTTCAGAGTCAGTTTCTCTTACTGGAAACCACCTCAGCTCAAGTAATTCAAAAGACAGATCATCCTGATGTGACTGTGACATGACTCAACCCACGTCGTCAGCCTCTTCCGCCTACAAAGGCCGAGAGCTAAACTTACACAAACTTCTCACCTGAAACAAAGAATAAGCAAAACAAGCGAGGCAGTGGCTGAGCAGGCGTGTCGGCTTAAAACAGCAAACCTCACAGAAGTGACGTTTTTGTTCGAGGACGAGACATGTCTAACATACTTTGAGGCTTTTCAGAAAAACAAGCCGTTCACATTCTATTTCATCCTCTCCATGATCAATGGACTGATTAACCTTCCCGCATTTGAAGTGACATCTTAACATTTTAAGTATGAGGAAAATAAAGATGTGAGGCAAACCGTCTCAGGGTTTCCTTGTTCTTTACAACATCTCTGAAGTGAAATGTCCTGAACAAGACTCTGGCTCCTTACAGTCAAAGATGACATTCTCCTCTTTGCAGAGAGATTAGGCTTTGCACTGTCTTGATAGAAACTGCATAAACCACATCCTTTTTGCTGCCGAGTTGATATATTCAGTGTCTACAAAAACCTAAGAACCATTTCCCCCCTCTGAACAACATGAATCATTATCTTGCTTTGACTGCCATGCATGTCCAAACTCCAACAACCTTTGCTCGCCTGAAAGCAAGTCAGCACAAAAATCTGATCCCTACTCGTGTCTCACAACTTTAAACATGACAAGTTTGAACAAGACAAAACCTCAGGCTCCGTCTGAGACTTTACATTGAGCACAAACAGCAAAGCTTCTTTGTCACATGACCTATTCTGTACTTACACATTCAGCTTGAGGAAGATCGGAGCCGGAGTTCTGCTGTCTCTCTCTTTCTCTCTCTCTCTCTCTCTCTCTCTGTGTGTGCGAGCAGCTCTCAGTCTGTCAGTCTGTTACACTGACAAGCAAACCGATCCGTGTGAAGCCGCTCTTATTACTCATACTAGGAAGTGATTGCTCACTTCTGAGAAAGAAAAAAACAACAGAGCACTCCAGCCAGCCAGAGATCGCTGAGTGAATTTGGGATCATTACTTCCTCTTCAGGAGTCAGGGTTGGTGTTGGGAGCCTGAGGGAATTTTTTTGCCCTGTTTTCTAAGCTCTTCCTGGTCGGCCGTGTTGAAACAAATGAAGAATCAATGAGTGTGAGAAAGTAGAACAGGAAGCTTGCAACGTTAGCTCGTGTGTGATGTGTAAAAGCTTCAGGCAGAGATTTAAATGAGGTAGATACAACGTTCATATATTTGTGTTTTATATCAGACTCCAGCTGAACATGGAGTGTGAAGAATAAAGTTAACAGGAAGTCTGGCTCTGCTTAGTGTCATTGACAAAAAAAAAACTAAATCAGCACTTTTACCCTTATAATCAGGCAGATCTTGTTCCTGTCATCAAAAGGACAAATTGATCCAATGCTCATGGCTGTAACCTCATTGTTAATTCACAGAGATAGTTAGTAGTCAGGGGATTTTATCAGCTAGTATTTGAGATAATGGAAATCCACACATTAAATAAAATAAAGCCAACTTTTTTAATAGAATTGAAACTACTTTTAAATGTCAGCGTGCTATCATGGTCTCCCTCATTGTAGACAGTCAGGACTTAAACCGGCTGGACTTCATTTCTGTTTATTTAAGTGTAAAATGTCGCACATTCATCCTCTACGTATTCTATAGCAACGTTTCAGCCCTGCAGAGTTGACACACATTAAAGCTACCCAAAGAAAACATGGGCCATGTCACTTAACTCTACAGGCGTAAAATATTGTCACTCTCCGAGTTTAAGATGGCACAACCAAACAACACAGGACGCCAGCTTTGAAGCATCACAAGTCGACATCTAATCTCTGACATCGTCATGGCGTCTGAAGAGAACACAGTGTGAGACGTGTTCCTGTTATTGTTCTTTCCTGTCAGCTGTCGCTCAAGTGAACAAAGACGCTGATTTATTCTCTGCCATCACAAACACTCAGGACTCAATGACAGCTCAGGACGGTCACACACACCAGCGTAGTGCCAGTTCTCAATGAGCTTTTCCCAGGAAGCAGAGTGACTTTTGATGGATATTTATGAGGACTGACATTTATATTCACAGTGGTGTGATTTTTTTATGTTTTTTTAAATAAAGCTATTGATTTGTGTTACCTATAACAACACCACATCAAAGTGGAGGCTGTCTCTCTGAGGTGTTACTAATTGTGAGAACAGCACAGGTCAAAGGGGACTGACTGTTCGTGCTGTGGATTTACCATTGACTGTAAATAATGCTGGAGTGACGCCACCTGTCTGTTACAGCAGAGGGCTTTGAGGTCCCATCGATGGCGGCCTCCATGTTGGAAATGCTGTCTCACCCTGACTGAAGCTGGGAGGTTGAGTTGGTCGTCCCTCAACCACAATCTTCCTCTGTGGTGTATGAAGGTCATGATACAAAGCAGCTTCTGCCATCAGTGTGTGAATGTGTAGGAGTGTAAAAAACGCTCTGAATAGTCAAAAGACTAGAAAATAAATGTACAAAGTTCATTTACTATTCATCTCTCCCCACGAGGCGTCCAGACACGGTGGTGGAGGCGTTAGCTGATGAAGAAAGGCTTGGTGGTGACGGGGAGGTGGAGGGTTGCACGCAATGATAGCATGAATGAACTGGAGTAAGAGACAAAGCCGCAGTATGATTATGATGATAGGCAGTGTGGTGTAAACGCACCTTCAGAAGATGAGAAAAGACGTAAACAAGCTCAAGACTATTAGAGGAAACTAAGCTGTTGGTCAGATTTATTCTACAGTCATGGTTATCTCTGTTATCTCAAGGTAACACAATCATGTTTTTGTTTAAATTGGCGTTCAATGGTGGGTTCATTTGGCCATTGTTTAGACAACACATGATTTATGCTGTCACCTTTCGGTTTTCAGTTTGATGTGTGTTCAAGGGAGAAGCCACTATTTAACAATGTGACTGACCGGATTGTAACGCCATCATAAACTGAGCCAGTCTGTGAGAGATAAGATCGTGATCAGTCCTCGTCATCTCATAGTTTTACATTCAAAGGTTTGGGGCCAGACGCTTGTGTGACTTTACCTGAAAATGTTTCCTACAATCCTGCTATAGTGCATTTTCTAATTAAATTTGGAGTGAGTCATTGTCGGAGGGAATTCACCACGAGAATGAGAGGACGGGTGACGACCATATGATCTGGTCGTCATCAATTTAGAAATATTGAAACTTTTAACTTTTAACCCAGCTGAATGCTGAAACATTGAAGGCAGGGTTGGTAATTTCCTCCAGATACACTTTTTTAAGATTTGGTTGAAATTGTCTTTAGGTCCTGACAGAAATGAATAACTCAGGTGCTCTGAAAAAGGAACAAAAAAAATCAGTCATCTGTAGCAGTTTGTAAACACATAAAAACTTTGATCAATGTTGGCACTTGGTATGTTTTAACAACCAATCAAGCCTCTCTGCCCCATGCATGCACAAGCCCACAGTCAAAGCATGAGCTGAAATCTGCTTCTGGACCAATGGCCTTAGTGCATGTAAGTGAGGGGCGGGGCTTCAGAGAGAGCACAGTGGGGAGGGGGTGAATATGGAGAACGGAGAGGATGCTACTTTCAAAATCATGCTAGTTTCCAAAAATTACCAACCCTGCCTTTAAGAGAGGGCTCTCAATCTAATCACAAAAGATGAGGTTGAGGCTGATGGGAAATCATGGGAGCGATTCTCTGCTGCTGCTACATCACCACCATCTATGAAAATAAACTCAGAGCTAAGCTAATGTATCCAAGTATAATTCACTTTATATTTTTATCACTGCAGCACATACAGCAACAGTACGGCAGTTGTAACATCCAGAGTTTCCATGGCAACGATAATCATTTCATGTCTGTCACGGCAGCTACCTCTATAAACTATAACTATAAAATAACAGATTTCTCTTTGAAAACTTTTCAAAATATTTGAGGTAATGTTAGAATTAAAAACATAAAAAATGATTTAGATGTTTTAGTGTAAAAATGCAACATAATGTACCTTTAAATGGAAACACTGAATTCTGTTGAGGGAAATACACAATAAATACTTCCTCATTGAAGGGTTTTTCATAATGTTGATACCTGAGCCACAGTCAAAAACTTGTTTTCCTTTCTGTCTTTAAAACTGTAAAACATGTTCAAATAAAGTTACAAATATTTAAACCAAGTCATTTAAGTTGAATAACGTGATGTAGAGAATCTACTGATGTCTTGTCATAACAGTAAAATAATTCTTGATTAATATATTTTAAAAAAATAAAAGCATCATGGTCATCTGTAAGAAAGGGAAAGGAGAAAGAAACAAAACGAAGAACAGGAAACACCACCCTCGCTCATCATGATTCAGCGTTTTGATGCTTTATGATTATTGTTTGTCCTTCACTGAACCAGGATGTTCACCAAACCACAATAATTAGATGACCAGAGACGGAAAGGTTAAAGGGATGGGTGGAGCAGGTGTTTCATTGTACTGAATAGAATCATTTATATATTTACTGCTGAAGGTTACATTTAATGACTTGACGGGTGAGGTCGTTCAGGAGAAAACAAGGAAGAGACTTATTTTAAGAACAAGGAAGTAATATATTTATACATATACATATTTATTGATGGTGAAATATACAAAAATATAGAGTTCCAAAAATGAGATAAAATGTGTTTTCTGAAACAAAGATAAGTGAACAGTTTGTTTTTTATGCCTTTATTGTAGAGACGGGACGGTTGACAGAGTCAGACACCAGGAGGAGGATTGACATGAGACACAGGTCGGACTCAAACCCAGACCCTCTCTGAACATGGGGCACACATACCAACCACTAGTCCACCTGTGCCCACCTTACTGTGCTTTGTTTATATAACAAATATTAGTTTCTCTTGATTGATTACAAATTGTGATATTAAAACTTCTCATCTCATTTGCATTACCGTTAATGTCCCTCCTCACAGCAGCTTTACATAATGTGATAGTTAATAAATCCAGTAAAGGAGATGAACTCAGAGAAGAGTGATTGCATCATGCATAACTTTCACAAGAGAAGCTGAATACCCGGACTCATGAGTCACTTCTGACTGGATGGATCAAGTTAATGTTTTGCATGATTTCATCAGTGTCTTTAAAAACATGATAACAGTACAGTATTGTTAATGATACAGGGTGTGATTATATGATCTCATTAAGACCACTGTCACAACAACTGTTTATTTTACGTTTATACAGTAATGGACTTCAGCTTGTTTAGTTCCAGTCGTCTGACTCAAAGCTCTTTCACACCGCAGGTCACACATTCAGGCTGCTATGTCTCCATCAGTATGAACTCATCCATTCATAAACATTTAAACATTTGTCCAAGGGTACATCGGCTGCAGGAGCTGGGGATCGAACCCTGATGTACAGTGGGTACGGAAAGTATTCAGACCCCTTTACGTTTTTCACACTTTTATTGCAGCCATTTGCTACAGTCAAAAAAAGTTTGTTATATTTCTCATTAATGTTCACCCTGCACCCCATCTTGACAAAAAAACCCCAAACAGAAATGTAGACATTTTTGCAAATTTATTTAAAAAGAAAACTGAAATATCCCATGATCATAAGTATTCAGACCCTTTGCTGTGAAACCCATATTTAACTCACATGCAGTTCCTTTCTTCTGATCCTCCCTGAGATGGTTCTGCTCCTTCATTGGAGTCCAGCTGTGTTTAATTAAACTGATTGGACTTGATTAGGAAAGGCACACACCTGTCTATATAAGACCTCACAGCTCACGGTGCATGTCACAGCAAACAAGAATCATGAGGTCGGAGGTCCTGCCCAATGAGCTCAGAGACAGAACTGTGGCGAGGCACAGATCTGGCCAAGATCACAAAAGAATTTGTGCAGCACTCAAGGTTCCTAAGAGCACAGTGGCCTCCATGATCCTTCAATGGAAGAAGTTTGGGACAGCCAAACTGAGCAATCATGGGAGAAGAGCCTCGGTTAGAGAGGTAAAGAAGAACCCAAAGATCACTGTGGCTCAGCTCCAGAGATGCAGGAGGGAGATGGGAGAAAGTCAACTATCACTGCAGCCCTCCACCAGTCGGGGCTTTATGGCAGAGTGTCCCGACAGAAGCCTCTCCTCAGTGCAAGACATGAAAGCCTGCATAGAGTTTGCTGAAAAACACAAAGTACTGCCAGACTATGACAATGAGACAAAGATTGAACTTTTTGGCGTTCATTCTAAGCGGTATGTGTGGAGAAAATCAGGCACTGCTCATCACCTGCCCAATACAATCCCAACAGTGAAACATGGTGGGGGCAGCATCATGCTATGGGGGTGTTTTTCAGCTGCAGGGACAGGACAAATAGTTGCAATTGAACAAAAGATTAATGCAGCCAAGTACAAAGATATCCTGGGAGAAAACCTCTTCCAGAGTGCTCAGGACGTCAGACTGGACCGAAGGTTCACCATCCAACGAGACAATGACCCTAAACACACGGCTAAAATAACAAAGGAGTTGCTTCGGAACAACAATGACGTGCGTGTTGGACTCTGCTTGCTGTCTCTTGTCTCCGATATTGTTTGTGATTTTTCATGGACAGAATCTCAAGGCGGAGCCGGGGGCAGGAGGGACCTCAGAGTTTCATCTCTGCTCTTTGCAGATGATGTTTTGTTGGCTTCTTCTGGCTGGGACATCCATCTGGCATCTGGGAGACTTGTAGCCGAGCATGTCGGGTTGCAGCACACCAAGTCCGAGGCCATGGTTCCCTCTTGGATAACGTTGGATTGCTCTCTTTAGGTCTTGAGTGAGTTTCTGCCTCAAGCGAGGTATGTGTGTTAAACCCACTCTATGTTAGGAATTTAAGCTGACAATGTCTTTGCACAACAAGTTCATTTAACCCTTTGGTTTCATTGCATGTTGTTGTTCATTATGTCAGTAAAGCGATGACATGAGTAAGAGCACAGAAGAGCAGTACCAACAAAGATGTGAGTAAACCACCCGACGAGGAGAGGGAAGTGGTTGAAACAGCTCGAGCTTGGTTTAATGTTTGACTGATGTTCTTCGACACGACAAAATGTGTCCTCTGTGTTTAATATAAACTTCACTGGTCTAAATTCACTTGACACAAACGTTACAGACTGTGCTTCATTAGAGCGCTAGTTTCATTTGGAAACAGCACATGAGCTCATTTGTGAGAGAAGCTCAAAGGTGAGCTGTGCAGGCTGTGTAGGCGACAGCTGGGGAAGTCTCGAGCAGTGGTTCCACTCAGGGGGAGTAAGACGTGCAACCCTTTTTTTCCACTCTGCTCGATGCTGTCACCTTTTGATTTTCAGTTTGATCCGCTCCACTCAGGAAGACTAGTTTCCGTTCTTCTCAAAACAAACTCTCACCTCTCCTCCACACACAGAACAAAGGTGTATTGTCGGGAAATTCAATATATTGTTTGGTGACCCTTTCTGAAGAATGACGCCCTCAGTCAAGGAATCATGCAGGTGTGTGGGTTAACTTGACTCCAGGGTTTAATCATACCTGCCACAGAGTGATGTAAAAAATGATTTTCAAACACAATTCATGTGGATATAACATTACCACATAAGTGTATGCTAATGTAGCTGATTAAAGAACTAGTAATAATAATAATTCACAAACTGTTTAAATGTCTTCCTAAATCTGTTCACAGCGTTTTAAAGAATATTCTACCATGTTCCGCCGACGCCGCTCCATCCGGAGACAAAGGAGAGAAAATTAATCTCAACTCAGATTAATTCATGTACTTGATGAAGATTTCTATGAGGGGTGCTGCTGGATGGCAGACTGTGACAGACAGATTTCCATCATAGAGACCGCTATCGATGGGACAACAAAGCCTCCTGCAGGAACAGACGGGTGACGACACTCCGGTTTATATTTACAATATTTGGTTTTTAATGGAATCCATCGAACCGATATAAACAACTTTATAATTGTTCATCAAAGAGGAAGCACATCAACTCAAACTGAAATACAGAATGTGTTTAATGTTGGATTAAGTCTACTAAAAATAGCTTCTTTCCTGGACTCAGTAATCAACAGTTTACAACACCCTTAATGGTCCTGCTGTAAACCTCAGTATCAAAACAATGACTGTTAGATAAAGCTCATTTGGACTACAACGTGCAGGCCACCTGCCTCTGCATGTGCTTGCAGTAACAGACGGGTGATTTCACTCACGCTTCGTGCATCAATATTTGAAGTTTATGTCTTACGGTAATGATGCCGAGGAACGACGCGCGTCGAATGCTTAACATCGCTGTATTTTTCAGACATGAACTCCTGAAAATCTCTTTGATAAATGCAAGACAGCTCGACTCTGAAATCTTAAATCTCTCTTTATGTTTCGCACAGCCCAACATTTTCTCAGTCAGGGGGGGACGACAAGTCAGTGTCTAATCACGTTAAGAGTGGAAAAGATCAACTGGTGACCAGTAAAGAGTCTGAGGCTGCTTTCTCACCTACAAGACACAAGTGGTCGCGTGATACAAACTTCAGCCCCTCTCACTAACCGTGTTGCATTTTTCCTCACGTTCATGTGACTAAAGAATAACGCGACTTCCCTTAAGCTCTCTTTGCAACACCGGCATCTCAGTTTGGCGTCTTTTCTCCCCGCCACAACCGCGTCCATGTTTCTATTCCTCCTCTTTTTCTGAGAGCTCGCGTTCATCTGGCCGCCTCAGCAGCACGCCGATGACTCGAATGAGGCTGCATGCCGGTTAGCCTCGACGCGTTGGTACCTGCATGTATGTTGGAGACAACATTCACCCGGGTTGCTCAGTGTCGCTGCAAGGAACTTAAATCGCAGGTTTAGTCAAGTATTTAACATCTCTGACAGGTTGTACTCGATTCTAACTTCTAATTAACATTTTAATGTTTTTAGCGACACATCGTGGAATTTCAAGCAACTGTTCTCTGCTTAAGCGGGGTCCTCAATACAAGATGATCGGGCTGATTTTGGACCTGATTCCCAACATAAGACCAAAGTCAGCAGAGGCCTGATTATCCTGCCAGATCCTCCTGTGGTGTGACATGTGTTCAGTGATTTTAACCTCCCCAATCTGCTCGGCAGACGATCAGGCCTGGAATAGTAAATAGTGAAACGCGTTCAATATTTACGAGCAGTGTGAAATCATGTTGTGTGGAGAACACCGAGGACGGCCGTGAATTGAAACAACAGACAATCAGGACGCAAGCTAACATGACCATGGTGACGAGATAACACGAAAGATAACACGCTCTGAGAGGAGACACTGCTTGTTGGTGAATGAGCCGGTTAGTGAACTGAACTGTTAATCTGTCATGACTCATGGTCAGGTGAGGTCTCATCATTGTCTTTAGAGTTCAGGAGCAGGTTGAGGGTTTGATATTTCACCGTGATGAAACTTCACCTTTCATCTGCAGCTGTTTAAAGTTCAGCTCATTCACATCGATCTGATCTCAACACACCTAAAATCCTCCAACCGTGACTCTTGAACTGTAAGTCGGTTTGCTTTCAGTTTGTGCCGTGACGAATTGAAACGCTTCATCGCCTCAGCTCTACAGTGTGAGGGTGGGTGGAGGGAGACCCCCGTGAATCCCCTCAGGCCTGGAGTCACACTTCACCCAGCAGTTTTCCATGCTGACATTTTATTCAAAAAGAAAACCCCACCTGTTAGAAACTGAAGTCAAAGGTCAGAGATTAATCACCCAACATATATTTAGACTGTCTGAACAGAGAAGCGTGAACTGGAAAGAGGAAGATGCAGCGGTCGTAAATAAACAGAAGTCTGATGATTATTTGGAAGGAATGGAATAATCAAACTGATTTGACAAATGTCACCTGTTTGGGATTTTTTTTTTTTTTTTTTTAATATTTGGACATTTAAAAAACATTTCTCAACCTATTCAACAAGACAATATGAAGTGTTTTAGATAGAGCTGGTAGTTTTAGACTTGGGAATATGTAAATGTGAGTTCATGCAGACTACACATCGAGAGAAACTTAAAATATCCAAAAGGTCGTAGTAAACCATGGCGTGTTCCTCGGCTCTCGCTCATCTGTGTCTGCTCCTCTCTTTATCCTTGGACTTCTTGGACTCACGACTGCGGCTCCTGTCCTTGCGATTGTGGCTTTTGTCCCGGCCTTCTTTTCCATGTTTGTCCCGCGGCTTGCCGTGTTTGTGGTCCCTGTCCCTGGAGCGGGATCTTGAGCGAGATCGAGACCTCTGGCGTCCCATCTTTCGTTCTCTCGAGTTATCCTCACCATCCTGGAAGTGTAATAAAAACAACAACAAGCACCAATGTGAGACAAAGTGAAAACTCTCTGTGGTGACGATAAATCTGTAAATAGAATTAAAAAAAGGTTCACATCAGTCAAACTGGGCCTCTCCTCCCGGGCTCATAACCAACAGAAGCTCACAGCAGGCAGGACGCAGCGTGTACGTTTACCGCTTGTACCTTCACTGCAAGCTAGCTCATGCTAACCGCTGGTGTTTGTCACCTGCCTGTTCAACAGGAAGTAGACCAGCGTCACGTCTCCAGGTAAAAAATAACACAAGGTTCGGCCTTGTTTTGGAACAAGCTTGATCCGCTTGCATTTCTCCTCACTACGATTATATTTTCTCAGCTTTGTCGCTATGACTATGACTGCCAAAGTCACCGGTCTGAGTGGCATCCAATCCAGACTGTCAAAAGTTGATCTCGTGGGTTTGAAACAGAAATTGAGCGATAAATAATTCCTTCTTAAAATCTGACAATGAGCCCTGATCATTTATTGTAAATTGATGTTTCCCTCATCAGAGCAGAGAGTCGGTGATAGAAACGACAGAAATGACTCAGCAGCATCTAATTGTCGTTGTCGGCCTCGCAGCTGTGCATTTAGATTTTTTTCAGTGTTCTCGTACATTTCTTCCTCTAACAACAGTTTTTTTTTTCTTTTTTGTTTCTCTTTGCTCTTTTCCGAGAACATGCTGAAGTTTACCGACACACCTACATCTTTGAGGATATAATGTGATCACACCGGCATCACAATCAGAAAGTTTAACAAAGCGGTGTAAAAAAACAACAATGTGCCGACACTTCCTGAACCTGATGGAAAGTTGCCGACTGCAGACGGAGCACTGAGGAGAGGAGCAGACACAAAAAAATTATAGTTTTTGAAATTTAACCAACTCTGCCTTTAACCAAAATCCCAGGATATAATATATTTATTAAACATATTTTTACTTGATGCTTTCACAGTTGGAGAGACACATGACAAGAAACTGACACACGGAGGCGGAAACACCTGACCCCCTGGTATGATCGCTGTGGCAACAACCAACCCGTGTTGTTGATTTGATGTGATGGAACCGCTGAGCTGCTGACACAGCTAACGACAGTCTGCATTACATTTTATTGTCTCGTGTTTTTTTTAGTTAATTACATCCTAGAGAGCGTTGATGTCGACCGAGCCACGCAGGTCTCCGGTAAGAAAAAATCAAAAAGCTGTTTCCACTCCTACACAGATCCATGAGCAGGGATCCTGGACGTGCGGACAGATGAAAACTGGGAATGGATTTATTTACAGTGTTTGATTTGTCTTACCGCCGTGTTGCGTGTTTCCTTCGTCGTCTGAGATCAAACTCTGAGACATTTCTTTAGAAGTGACTCCGACAGATTTGTGAGTGTTTCTACCTCTTATGTAACCTACCTTCATGTTCAGAGGAAACTCTTAAATACCAAAGGTCATAAAATGATAGAAGTCATAAAAGTCCTTTGGTACAACCACTTAAAATTCATGCATGTGTGTGGTAAAATAAAAGAATCATTTATGTCATAAAGTCATTTCCCTGTAAAAACAAGAGTCGATGTTATTGGGACAGATCCTCTGAGTGGACTTTGAATACCTTTTATTTTTATTTATGAGTTGGCTGCGTCCTTTAAACCGATGTGACTAACACGTTTAAAACACGCTGTTACTACAGTGAGCCGTCACCATCACACGCTGCACGCGGGGGAAAAAATCACTTCTGTTCATTGAGGCGTTAAAGTCGGGGGACAGTGACGATGACGAGGCTGGAGATCGCACCGTGTACCATCTTTTCTCCATCAGGAGGTCATGATGGCTCATTTAAAGCAAACTGTGTTACACTGATCGGGGAAGTGAACCCTGTGGAGCGATGCACAATATGACAGACTACCGGACTGGAGCTCGTACGAGTGCAAGCTCGACAAAGTGGAGACAGATGGAACTGAGAGAGCGACTCAGAAACTTCATCACGCAGGATGACTTACTGCGTTGCTGCACCTATATTCTAGATTTTACGGTATAGCCCCGTTTCCACCGAGCGGTTCATCTCGGTACGATGCGCATTTCGCTGCATTTCCATAAACTAATCCCGGGAAAGATTCCCAAATAACCGATCCGTACTGTCCCACTTTTTGGGACCCTTCTGTTGGGGTGCCAAGAATGTGGAGCCGACCCGAAAAGGTGGAGCTAAACACTGCAGTCCATTGATTGGTTGAAAGAATCGTCACTTAACATGTTAAGTCGGCAAACAAAACTCTGCCGTGTTTAAAGCATTGACTGTAACACAGCTGATTGTTTACGTCTGTATTTCTCCTCGCCGCTCACAGCCTTCTCTGAAACAAAGCTGGATTGAGTTCTTGTAATAAAGAGTCACATGTGACAGAGGAGATAAACTGCTGGATGTCTCCAGTGTTGGTTTTGTTTGTGTAGCGTTTTTCTCCTTTGTTGAATTTATTAGTTAGCGGTTAGCTGTTAGCAGTTAGCTGCTATCATGACGCTATTTACATAGCGGCTATCGTCATCCGGCTTACACGCCGCCTACCAAATAGGCCACGGGTGGCTGTGGAAACACAAACGGGATCAGGCTTAATCGTGCCAAACTGTACCGATCCGTACCGGACTGCTGTGTGGAAACGGGGCTTATGTCTGGCGAGCAGGTACTCCTCCTTTAAAGCGTTCAGAGTGTGTGTTGTGATAGATGTGCGCCGGTCTGTTGGGTACCTTGTGCTTCTTGGACTTCCTGTTGTCGCTCTCTGAATGATGGTGGTGCCTCTTTTCTTTGTGTTTCTTATCAGAGCGTCGATGGCTGGTCGCCTCCTCTTCCCCCTCCTCCTCTATCAGAAGGTCGTACTTCGAGCTTACGGGACAGTTATGGAAATCTCCAGAGATGAGAGAGTTAACCGTGACACTTTTGGCAAGTCAAACAGAGAAAACCTGATATGGTCACAACAGACTGACGTGTTGTGACATGAAGTCGACGAACAGGAACATTCAAACACAAGGATACTCTTGTTTGGGCTTCACTTGATCTTTGAGTGCCAGTTTGGAGCGGTTCTCCACGTCTGTTTCGTAGGCTTTGAAGTCGTCTTTAGTGTACTTCCCACCTGAGAGAAGGAGGAACAGTAAGAGAGAGACCTCGAGGGAAAGGGGACGCGAGCACTAGATAGTCAAACTAGGCAGACACAGGTGTGAACTGTTCACACTCCAGAACAAAGAGGGAGATACGCAAAGCAACAAAACCACACAAAGGCCTCCCTGTGGGTACCTTTCCCTCTCCATTTGATCTTTGCCACCGACTGACTGAAGTCCACGTGAATGCGTCGATCGTCGATGAGCACGTTGTCCATTTTGAAATACGCCTTCTCACAATCTTCTTGCTGTGGAGTCAGAGAGCAGGAAAAAGAAGAGGTGAGGGGTACAAAAAAAACCTTGTTAACACACGGGATGAAGAGTGGAAAACTGAGCTTAAAAACTCAAAGACGGTTTGGGAAATGAAGATCGAGCGCTCCAATGAGAGGGACACAGGAAGTGACGATTCTTTCGACCAATCAACGGACTGCAGTGCGTCTAGCTCCTCCCTCTATAGTCAGATCGGTACGCTTGGCACCCGATCAGAAAGGCACCAACAAACGAGGGCGATGCGGTTATTTTGGGCCTATTCCCAACGTTGGACAGTAAGAACGTGTTAAATGTGCACAGAGCTGATCTAATGTATTTATGATTCAGGAAATCCCTCTTCAAACCTTCAGGTTGTGTGACCACGAGGTGTCATAAACCAGGGAACATTTCACAACACCAAAGTCATAAAAAAACCCTCTCACCTTTCGTTGACATACGACGGACGGCTCGCTAATAATGGTCTTTGTTTCATGGTGAACACGGAGATCCACTATAACTCTCACTTCTCTGTAACTCGTTATGACACAAATGTTTGACTCACATCTTCTTCACATCCTGCTGGTCTTATTATTCATGTCCGACTTTCATTGAATATAAATATGATAGACAGAATTATCTTTCTGACTGCAGCTTCCAGATCAGAGCGTATCAGATAACCTCAGATCAGCAGACTTTAGCTGGAGTCAAAACATAATCAGCTGAAGGTGCGCTTAGTCTCCATGGTGATGCTCTCCTTTTAAGAGCGCTGTCTCGGGCCTCTGGCTGCCAGTTTGTGTCTGGGTGTGTGTGCAGGTCCGGTGTGTGTGCAGGTCCGGTGTGTTCGCTCTAGAACAGTCTTTCCCAAACTTTTTTTAGGGGATCTGATTTATGAAAACCATCGCAACCCAATTCACAATAGATCTCATATATATATAAATTGAGAGAAGCAAATTTGTGCAGAAATTAACATTCCTGACCACTTTCATTTTCCATCTTACAAAATCTTGGAGGTGCGCGGTTGGGTGCTCAATATCGCCACGCTGACCATGCCGTCCACAAGAAGCATGAATCAGGTTTAAGTCTTATTCCAGTGACTCCCCCCTCCAGCCTAACAGGAATAGAGTCCCGCTGTGAGGAGCGACACCTACAGTGCATCCTGGACGCACATGTAAGAACAGTTAATGTTTGTAATCGTGCAGGGTCCTTTATAAAAATATCTCAGATTTAAAACTGCATTTTTTAAATCACTTTGTTATGAGTTGATTGATTTGTGCCGTCTGTAAAGCACGTTGAGTTTGAGTGAAATGTGCTGTTCTGACGAGTCTTATTTCATCATGTGATCGAGACCGTCTCTCGACACCTGACTCTGCTCTCAGTTGTGGGATTGTTGACTCATTAAAACAAACTGGTTTTAGGTTGAGGACATTAGAGAGACGTCACCAGGAACACTTCTCATCTACACTGGGAGTCGTTCGTTCAGCCCAGTCTGACTGGGATTGTGTCTCCCGCTCTTTAGTTTTGTGGTCAGGGTGTCAAAGTAAAAATGTAACTCCTCAATCATCCATTATAAATGTTGCTTCACAAGCTGGATATGTTCAGGAGAAACATCAGCACATGAGACAGACCCAGGATATCTGCCTCACCCCACTGTGTGAACGAATGTGTAATGAACCTTCACACTCACCTTTTCAAACTCAATGAACGCGTAACAGAGGGAATCTCCACTTTTCCAGTCTCGGATTATTTCACAGCTGAACACAAAAAAATTTTCATGTTAAGAAATTCAAAGCTGTTATTGTCATTTATACATGAGAGAGTAGAAGTTATTATGTGTGTTTGACAGTGTTATATCTGCTCAGGCCGAAGTAGCATGATTAAAGGACACACTTCACCATGTTCCTCTAACACTCACTAACCACCAGTGATGAGAGAAGTCCATCCTCTCTGTCTTCTGCCTGCTCCACTTTTCAGAAAATGTGCTTAAACAGACAGTGTGGAGATTTTCCCTTTATGACATCACAAAGGGCAGGTGGTGACATCAGGTTGTCTGCTTTCTGATCTACTGGGAGCAGGCTTGGCTGAACTGGCTGAACTGGTCCTTGAATTTCCCTCGGGATCAATAAAGTATCTATCTATCTATCTATCTATCTATCTATCTATCTATCTATCTATCTATCTATCTATCTATCTATCTATCTATCTATCTATCTATCTATCTTGACTTTTCTTTAAACTTAGTATGTTGGTATAAAGTTTTGTATATTTGACATTTTCAGCTCTGATGTTTCTTTGCTGAGAATAAGGCGGAGCCACACTCACAACAGCGCAAGCAAAAAAGCTTTGCACATGTAAAATATGCAAAAAAATGGATCTAAATAAAAAAACTAAAGCTCAGGAATCACCTTTTAATCAGCCCGAAACGAGAAAAGATGATTTCCAGATCCTCGTCTGTGGTCACAGGGTTCAGTTTGCACACGAACAGCACGTTCTCTGGAGGCCGCATGTCTGCGTCAGGAAGGTCGCCCACCTCAAGGAAGGAAGGAGAGACAGAAGAGCGTCTAAATGTCTGTATCAGATCATTTAAAGGTGGAGAGCAGACTTCTTCTCACCATCTCCAGCAGGATGGCCTGAGTCTTGGCCTCCTTCTCCTTCAACCTCTCCTCCAACTCCTCGGCTGCTTTCCCGTCGGCATCGTCGATGACTTCATCCGCACCAATTCGACCACTCTGCAAACACACGGCAGAGCCCGCTGTAGGTCTGTGGCAGCATGTACGTGTTTCACACTTTTCCTATCAGTTCATGTTGCCTGGTGAATACTTTATTAAAACATTGTGACTCTTAAGTCAGGAGGTAAAAACACGTCGATCGAGCTTTCCTTCATGACCAGTGGCGCCTCACTCACATCGAGCTGCTCTTTTGTGGGTTCAGGTGAGCGATCAGGCACCGGCAAGTCAGGAGGGTCATCAAAAGGGTCTTCGAGGATGACCGTGTGGGTTATTCTGCAGTAAAAAGACACTTTTTTTTAAATGATTGGAAGATGATGTGCTGTGACGTCTTTTTTAAAATTAGAAACGTTTTGACTCTTTTAAAAGTAAGAAGCATCAGTTCACCTGATATCCTGAAATGGGATGAAGTCCTTGTCCACAAAGGTCTCGTTTATTTTGGCCAGGACGTCCATGCCTTCTGTCACTTCCCCAAACACGGTATGGACTCCATCCAAATAGTCCAAGTTCTCGCCTGTGGTGATGAGGAACTGGGGACAAGATTGAGCACATCATGTCACACGTCGAACCGATGATCTGGGAATACATTTGGTCATGCTCAAAGTATTTATACGAGTTGATACATCTTCCACATTAAAAACAGAGAAACGTCACAGATTTCTGCATCGCTGTGACACATAATGATTTATACAATAAATGAAATAATTTCGAGACTGCAGCCATCCTCCTCTAACTCTGCTGCAGAAACCCTCCACGTCTTCATAACCTCCGCTGACAGCGGCCTCCCCTGAACACACACCGCCTTCCATCAGCACCGAGTCTTTCCTCCGTAGGATGTCGCCCTCCCTGCTCCACTGGTTCTGTTTAACCAAGCCTGCTCCCAGTAGATCATAAAACACACCAAACTGGACAATTCACTCTTACTACTTGTGCAATAATAAAGTTATCAGATGTCACCTTGTAGTGATCCACAAATGGGACTGGGAGAGACATTCACTAGGGGAGACGGTACCTTTAAGATCTTATTTGTATTTGTAAATGTGACTGCATTGCAATAATTATTTATGGGACAATTACAACCTGTCCTTCCTTATATGCACTGTGTGCATGATAGTGTTCATACTGTTTACACAGAAAGTTACTGGCATTTCAACTTTTCCTTTTTTGATGCACATTTTACTCGCTCTTTAATGTTTTTGATGCATTTTTTTTCTACACTTATATTTATTTGGATTTTTGCACTGTGTGACTTTCTTCTGATATCCTGCTTTGCTGCTGTAACACTGTACATTTGAATAAAGGATTATCTTAACTTATCTTCTGAATCATGAGTGCAGCCACGTGGGAATATAAAAACAAGTTACAAATAAAATGTATCGTTATGATTACTTTATCTTTCTGTGGTTGATTCGGTGCCTGTTTTGACAATGATATTCGGGTTGGTCTGTTGTTTCAAGCTGGAAACAGGAGCATTGAGAAGAGAGCACAGCACTATATCACGTCCACCGACTCACAAGTAGATCCTGAATCAAATACTAAATACTCCTCCACACTTATGAATCCATCCATGTCCTCGCTCCTCAGTAACTTTCTACGACCTCCTACATCCACACACTGTCCTCAACCTCCTGGACCTTAGACCCTGACCTACGACACACCTTCCCCATCCTTGGACTTATTCAAAACAGTCTTTGTTGTCCTCGGCCTCCCTCAACGCTGCATCTCCATCCCTCTCCCGTCTCTTGCTTTGTTTGGTCCCTCCACCATGTAAAACAGTCAGTCATGTATTTAAAGCCTATTTCACCTGGGAGCCATGCTGATCATTTCCATTGTTCACCATTGACACCGTCCCCTTCTTCTTGTGTTTGATGCGTGGTACTTTCTCTCGATCAAAATAGCGTGCTTGGTCCCCGTATAGTTTGCTGATTGAACGAACAGAAGGGGGGAACATTATTCTGAGTTCAACATGTGGTTTAAAACCCCCCCCCCCCAAATCAACAGCTGTTTTGTGATGTGTGGCCGACCTGTAGACAGATTCTCCTCCTCTCCCGGTCCCAGTAGGATCTCCAGTCTGCACGATGAAGTCTCTCTGATTGGAAGAGAAATAATGAGTAATTAAATATCTAACAGTGTAAAAATGTCCAACAATCTTCTTCACCATCTTCTTCTAACATGTGTCCCTAGTATCAACCAAATTTCCCTCACTGGGGGGATCAATAAAGTTTATCCTTAATCTGTCTACAAACCCCCCAAAGAAGAGAAACGTCCTTCCTCTCCATCTTTAACCTGCTCCACTCGACAGTAAACATGTGCTCAAACAGACGACACTTCAACAGCTTCAACAGAGACTTATTAACACATGTTGAAGAGGACAATATGAGACCTTTAAATGCACAAAGACTAGAAACCAAAATATTTAATGACAGAACTTATTGAACACACAGAAGTCAGTGTTTCCCCGAGGTTTAACAGTTTTTATTTAGATAATATAATGGCAGGTGACACTCTGGAGGCGCTGAATGAATCAGATGAATCTGTCGAGGTTATTAAAAGTATGAAGTGATGATCGATAGATGACAGACACTTTATTGATTCCAGTAGTTACTAAGTGTAAATAAAGAAGTTGGTTTTAGGAGGCTTTAATCCGTGCTTCGGGTCTGAGACAGTCAGCTGATGTCTCTCAAACTAACAAAGAGTAAAATAAAATGAAAGAGTAAAACAAAGATTTTAGAGTAAAATGTTAGTCTGTGATTAGAGCGCCCTCTTCAGGAGAGCCAGATCGCTGCAGGGTCTACAACCCTGCTTTAAAGGTCACTGAGGTTCACATGAAGTCTCACCTGAACATTGTGGATGAGGCAGAAGTTGTAATGTTTTATTTTACACAATTTCAGGAAGTTGAGACAAGCTGTAAAAGACAGAGAGGTCAAAGGTCAATCAACAGCACAGGGTCAATAAAGCACTGATGTAAGTGATGATATATTATGAGTTATTATCTCTATTATTCAGTGTTGTTGTGTATACATGTTGCTAACAGTCCTAGCTTGCTCCTGATGTCTCTCTCTAAATGTTTCATCATTCAAACAGCTCACTTCACTAAACACGGCTCAATCACAGAAGAGGCTTTTTTTTCATAAACTGCTCCCGTTTCTTACTTTTCGGTCGTTCATCTGTAAACAAATCAATAACAATATCACCCAGCGTTGTTTCAAGGAGCACCGCCATGCTGACGTCTGGGAGCTTCCGCCTCCTCTTCTTCTTCTTCTGTGGTGTTTAATGGCGGCATGCATTACCGCCACCTACTGGTATGGAGTATGGATCGGGAACTACGTCATAAAGGAGTAAACAAGTAAATTACCTCTATTAAATGTCATCTTCAAAAATAATCAAATAATGAAAAAGCATGACGCATCTACGATGACCTAGGGACAATCGTAGATCCCTCAATTACAATAAAAACTAATTTCTCTAAACTAGTCCAGCCAAAGTGTTATTAATGACAGTGATAGTGATTTTAATATAAGTTTTGGATTCACTTTAACATGTACAATAATGATAATACATGTAAGGCTTGTATAGTTGTAACATTACATCGTTCCTCTGGTAGTCGAGCCAGTCCTAATATTGAGCTTTATCAAAAAGGAAAGGTCTGTTTTTAATTACAGCGTGTGTGCATCCCGACCCCTGACTGGTATGTGACTCCAGAGGAGCAGCGCCTGATAACTGAAGGCTCGACCTCCCACACTACATTTAGAGCAGGGGTGTCCCAAGTGCGGCCCGGGGAACATTTGCAGCCCTTAAGGGGATTTTTTTATTATTATTTAAAAAAAAAAAAACGTGGCCTGTGAGTGATTCTAACGCAACAATTTTGGATCAAGAAAAAAAGTTTGGACACCAGTGATTTAGAGACTAGGGGTATCACCACAGATATATAGTACATCTGTTGTTTTGCGCAATTGTTTGTCGTGTGTTGTTTTTTTAATCTATGGGTATCACAGCACTATGAACTCTTGAAGATAAGATGGTGCCTGACCAGTTAGAGTAACTTTAGTCATATCTATTTCCTTGTGATATACACTCAACAAAAATATAAACGCAACACTTTTGTTTTTGCTCCCATTTGTCATGAGATGGACTCAAAGATCTAAAATTCATTCCAGATACACAATATTACCATTTCTCTCAAACATTGTTCATAAATCTGTCTAAATGTGTGATAGTGAGCACTTTTGCTTTGCTGAGACAATCCATCCCACCTCACAGGTGTGCCACATCAAGATGCTCATCAGACACCATGATTAGTGCATAGGTGTACCTTAGACTGTCCACAATAAAAGGCCACCCTGAAATGTGCAGTTTTTGCTTTATTGAGGGTCTGGGGACTCAGAACCAGTCAGTATCTGGTGTGACCACCATTTGCCTCATGCAGTGCAACACATCTTCTTCGCATAGAGTTTATCAGATTGTCAATTGTGGCCTGTGGAATGTTGGTCCACTCCTCTTCAATGGCTGTGCGAAGTTGCTGGATATTAGTGGGAACTGGTACGCGCTGTCGTATACGCCGGTCAAGCACATCCCAAACATGCTCAATGGGTGACATGTCCGGTGAGTATGCTGGCCATGCAAGAACTGGGACATTTTCAGCTTCCAAGAATTGTGTACAGATCCTTGCAACATGGGGCCGTGCATTATCTTGCTGAAACATGAGGTGATGTTCATGGATGTATGGCACAACAATGGGCCTCAGGATCTCATCACGGTATCTCTGTGCATTCAAAATGCCATCAATAAAATGCACCTGTGTTCTTCGTCCATAACAGATGCCTGCCCATACCATAACCCCACCACCACCATGGGCCACTCGATCCACAACATTGACATCAGCAAAGCGCTCACCCACACGACGCCACACACGCTGTCTGCCATCTGCCCTGAACAATGTAAACCGAGATTCATCCGTGAAGAGAACACCTCTCCAACGTGCCAGACGCCATCGAATGTGAGCATTTGCCCACTCAAGTCTGTTACGGCGACGATCTGGAGTCAGGTTAAGACCCCGATGAGGACGACGAGCATGCAGTTGAGCTTCCCTGAGACGGTTTCTGACAGTTTGTGCAGAAATTCTTTGGTTATGCAAACCAATTGTTTCAGCAGCTGTCTGAGTAGCTGGTCTCAGACGATCTTGGAGGTGAACCTGCTGGATGTGGAGGTCCTGGGCTGGTGTGGTTACACGTGGTCTGCGGTTGTGAGGCCGGTTGGATGTACTGCCATATTCTCTGAAACGCCTTTGGAGACGGCTTATGGTGGAGAAATGAACATTCAATGCCCGAGCAACAGATCTGGTTGACATTCCTGCTGTCAGCATGCCAATTGCACGCTCCCTCAATGCTTGCGCCATCTGTGGCATTTTGCTGTGAGACAAAACTGCACATTTCAGAGTGGCCTTTTATTGTGGGCAGTATAAGGTACACCTATGCACTAATCATGGTGTCTGATGAGCATCTTGATGTGGCACACCTGTGAGGTGGGATGGATTGTCTCAGCAAAGCAAAAGTGCTCACTATCACACATTTAGACAGATTTATGAACAATGTTTGAGAGAAATGGTAATATTGTGTATCTGGAATGAATTTTAGATCTTTGAGTCCATCTCATGACAAATGGGAGCAAAAACAAAAGTGTTGCGTTTATATTTTTGTTGAGTGTAACAACGTAAAGCAAGTCTTTATTAAAGCTTTAAGGTTTCTGTGCTCTGTATATCTGACACAAACTCACAGAAAACTGCAATTAGACTGTACAAATATAACAATATAATATATCTTATTTAGTCTTTAATTACCTGCTTATAGTTTATTGTTATAAGGATAAACTTTATTAATCACCCATTTATTGATCCCCCATTTTATTTAATATTTACATTGTTCTGAGAGAGGACAATCTACTGAAGTTAAATCCCTTTATGTTAAATATACCTGGACAATAAAAATGATTCTGACATAATTGCGCTTCATACACTCGTGCGATCTCGTCCTCAGTTTCATCTCGCGAGAATGTACTTCAATGCATCATGCGCATGCGCGCTCCCAAGCCTCGCTCAGTGTTTTTGTTTTATGGGTCCTGGTGAAGCGAGTGAACACAAAATGGAAATGGCAGGCCTTACATTGACTGTTTTTTGCCTTCTTTTTGCTACAGTGACAAGCACAGAGTCACCACCCAGGCAGATGAATACGGTAAGACTCAAAGCGGATGTAAATAAATATAAATAAATACATAAATAAACATGATCGATGTTAGCTTAGCATTAGCAGAGATGCCCCGTCTCTGGCATGAGTCTTCTTCATCAGCCGGACTTAAGACATTGTATTTATTTTTTTAATGTATTGATCTCCAAAGGAAAACATCCTGATCAACGTGACAGCAGGGACTCTGGCGGACACGGAGCTGCACGATTCCAACAACCTGCAGGTTCACAGAAACTAAATCAGTAAATAAAGAGACACAGAGGACATGCTGTCTGCTAAACCTGACCGTGTTTATTTCTCCTTTCAGATCAACTTAAACATATCTGTGGGGGACGAGCAGGTGCTGGTGAATGACATCCCTGTGGAGCTGTCAGGGGTCACCAGGTTCACCTGTCAGGCTCTTCTCTGTGAGTTTCTGTTTATGATCAATCTGATGGTTTTTAATGTCTATGTATCTGAAAAGATCTGAATAAAACTTCAGACATGCTCAAAAGGCCACTGATGCATCATGGGGGATGTAGTATGTGCAGGTGACAAGTCAGTGCAGAAGGTCTGATGTTTAGATTTGGGCGTCTTGTCTTTATTCAAGAGGACGGAGGATCAAGTAGGAAGCTGGAGAGAGAGAGAGAGAGAGAGAGAGAGAGAGAGAGAGAGGTGCAGCGAAGGAGCCACAGGTTGGGCTACGTTAATAAGGCTTGATTTAACCGCTCAGCCACCTGTGCCCGAGGTCTTTCAGTTTCTCATGGTTAGTTTGTCAAAAAGCAAACAAAGGAACAAAAAAAATCTACCAGCTCCTGCTGGTAAGAAACCCTATTGACCCACCCAGGTGCATGCTGGTCCTACACCTGACTTCTCACCTATATTACCTCGTCCTCGAACTGTTGAGACAGCTCACTGTAATGTTTTGAATGTGGGCTGTAGTACCCATTTTAAACACCAGGGTCAGAGTTACATACTGTTCCTTCAACTCTCAATGAAAACAACCATTGGCTGAATTGCTGATGTTTTATTTATGCATTGATTAGCCAACAGTGTGAGAAGTGGAGGTCATATCCTTGATGTACACTGACTACAAAGAGTTGTGTTTTTCCAGTGGACAGCATCAATGGGAGCAGCAACCTTGAGTCTGGGGACTTGGTGTCAACCGTTACCCGGGTGATGGTCAGCCAGAACCGCCTGTACAGCGACTCGGAGGAGGTGGTGGCTCTGCAGGTGTTCAGTGAAGTTATTGAGCTGGAGGGCAAACAGGTAAATATTCGACTACAAAGGACCATGACATCTTACCCTAACACCATAAATATACATAATAAATGTTTTTGTTTGTTTTCAGTTACAAACAAGGAGCTGGCTTTGGGCTGAGTGTCCATCAGTTTAAAACTTTTTTTCAGGCTGTTTGTCTTAAAGTTTCAACTGGACCAAGAATTTTCTTTCACTTCAAATCAGATGTTTAAGTCTGATTTGAAGTTTTTCCTTTTACGGCTTGTTTTCTTCATCTTGACTTCACAAAACGACCCCACACATCCAAAGCATTTTCAGCTTTTTGCTCATATTATTGTGGTTTCAATCACGTCATAGTCTTTGTACTGTGTTGCAGTCAGCGCTCGCCCTTTTCAGACTGTAGTTTGTGTTTGTGATATTTACACTCCTGTAATGTTTCACTTTGAATCTGAATGTCTTGGAAGCGTAATGTTACCCTCTGTAAACCCGTTTAAGGTAGTAACAGAGTAGTCTGGTCTCTGTTATCACCCCCTCCCCTCGGTGCGCCCTCTGAAGCCACGCATCTCGCTTACATGCACTAGCACCATCAGTCCAGAAGCTTTGAGTATGGGCTCATACATGGATGACTTGTACGAAGTTTGTCAGTGTTTACAACTGCAACCGATTTCTCCATTTCTTTTTCAGAGCACCTGAGTTATTAATCACTGTCAGGACCTAAAGACAATTTCAACCATCATCTTAAAAATGTCCTGTGTGTTATTGTGTTTGGGGTTATTTAGGTCCAGCAGCCGGAAATGTGTGAAGTCAAAATACTGATGAGCCCAGATTTTCAGAAGCTGGCTCAGTTTACCAACATCTACCCCATCGGACACAGCGAGATCTTCAGGGTTCCCAGGGAGAACGACGTTGTGGTCACAGATCCCCCAAATCATAGAAAAGGTACCGAAACGTCTTCTTTTGGTTCTTGTAAGTTAGTGCCCTGTCACCCCACAGCAGTCTTATCAGGCACTCTCTTCTCCTCTTAAATCAGATGAAGAGCAGCTGATTTCTCAGACCACCAGCCAGTATTCCCTGAAGCAAACGGAGACCACCCAGGAGGAGATCGCTGCGCCGGGGAAGCTCCCAGAGACGCCCCTCCGAATGGACCCCGACCTGCTGTACGACGTCAGATATGATGATGAGTTTGAAGACAGAGAGACGAGCCAGACGGAGTCTCCGCCTAAAGAAGTCGTATCGTCTTACTCGGTGAGCCAAATCGACTGAACGGTTTACGACAAACGACCACAGCTCCGGATGTGGAGCATTCACCGCTGTCAACAAAGAACGAGACGGGAGGTTGATTTGAGTCGTCTCGTATGCACCAACCGCTCTGACAGCCTAAACCAGGGGTCGGCAACTAAGTTTGAATTCGGGCCAAAGTTCTTCTGACCAACTCAATGGCGGGCCAAGATTACATCTTTGACAGACAAACCTGTCTTTCATACTTTGGAAAAAACCCCAAAAGACTTTACATAACAACGTAATTTAATCAAGTTATTTATTTAAAATGAATGAATTAGCTACAGGCTGTTATTACTGTGTTAGTGCTTTAGCTCCACACTGTGTCTGCGTTATGAAACAGACCTAGTGATAAAAAGGCTGCTGTCTTTAATCACTTCATCATGCAGCCTATTCTCACGTGACATCCTGATGCTGTTTTTAAGCTGAGAGAACGTTGTGTGAGACCGTTAGAGATCATGAAAAATGTTCACTGTCAAAAACAATGAAAAGAAAAGTTGAAAGAGAAGGTCGGAGGAGAGAAGAGTGGAAATGAAAGTAAGCATTCATCCCACTTGAGTTTATGAATTCCGAGCCAGTCTGTCTCATCTGCAATGAGGTTGTTGCAGTTTGCAAGGAAACGAAGCGAGAAGTTTATCCCCTCCAGACAGGACGTAGAAAGTTGACGTGCGTCCCTTAAAGCAGCGTGAGTTCTCACCCGGCACAACAAACCATTCAGAAGGTTTTAAAGAAGTGATGGTGGCTGTGTTGGAGGAGCTGGCTCTAAACCAATGAATGTCATGATTTCCTCGGTGAAACAGGTGTCTCGCTCTCTGCTAGGTCAGCTTCCTGATGCATATTTTTTTAATCATTTTTTTATTGTCAATTTCACCTGAAGGGACAGGTATTATTGGCGGTGGGCCAGCGACCACTGACCTCCACACAGCGGCTAAAACTCTCTCTCTCTCTGTGTGCGTGTCTCTCTCTCTCTGTCTCTCTCTCTCTGTCTGTCGGTCTCTCTCTCTGTCTCTCTCTCTCTCTCTCTGTCTGTCTCTCTCTCTCTCTCTCTCTGTCTCTCTCTGTCTCTCTCTCTGTCTCTCTCTGTCTCTCTCTCTCTCTGTCTATCACACTTGGCGCACATTATCTGCGTCACAAATAAACTGTAAAGCTAACTAGCAGCTAAAGTGTCGTGTTCCTGTCAACTGGAGTTCTGCCACAGTTTTTTTTTACAATGAGAAGGATGCTGTTGTCATGGTGATTTTAGACAGTCAGCCTGAAATAGTAGATTGTACACCAGGCTTAAGAAAACCCCCCACCAGTTACCTGAACTGATTCACATCATGATCCATAATACCAACAGACATGTTTCCTTTCTTAAATATCAAACACAACAATCATAAATACAGCTCATGAAACATTGTGGGTACTCGTCTTCTAACTGTGAGAAAAGCTGATGAGTCCTTGTTCGTCCTCAGGCCATGTGTCAGTGGGTGGAGGAGGTGAGAGAGCGTCTGAGGCGCTTCTGCTCCGAGTCACTGCCTCTCTTCTTCCTGGTCATGTGGGTGGTGGTGATCGGCGTCGTCGGGTCCGCGGTCATCGTCAAGATCTTGGACATGTTCTTCCCAGCTTGTGAACACAAGTAAGTTTATTAGCTCACCAATCAACACGGGTCAGCTGATATTCAAAACACTGATGGCTTTAAGTAATCAGAGCACAGATCAGTAGAAGGTCTCCTTGTGTTGTGCATATCCATGAAACATACCTCTCATTCCTTATCAGCTGTCTCCACAGAGTCTGCTAGCATAGCTTTCAACTAAGCAATATGGCCGACGTCAAGTTTCGATTCTGGCAGTGAGGCCCCGCCCACTGATCTGTGATAGGTCTGTAGCTCCAGTGGGTCGAAAACATGAGGAAATAGCGATGTAGTTTCTTCCCCTCTCACCTGAACAGATGATGCAAAATGGCGACTTCTGCGTCATCGTAGGAACCCTCAGAAAAGAAGAAAAAAGGAGCTTTCTCATCTCAGGGGAAAATGGAGGCGAGATGACACCCTTTAAAAAATACTGCCAGGTTTCTAACGATACAAAGTTTAATGCAAATGGGTGAAGTATCCCTTTAAAACAATTAAAGATAACAGAAGAAATGTAAACTTCTACAAGCGAGGGAAACTGTAAAATCAATCTCCTCATTCAGGCGGAGGACAAACATTCAACCAAATAAATTACCCAAGGTGCTCGACTTTCAGCAGAAATTTCTTTCTGATAGTGGCGGGCCATGGAGTGATGTGAATTATTGGTCCTTATGGTAGCTTTATGTTCTGCCACCCTGTAATGTAAAAGTGATGTGTATTATACTATATGCCTTGGAGATCTGTTCCATGAATTCAGATTTAATAAATCATACACAGAGTCTTTGATCTGCTGCTTGGTCAGAGTAGGGAAAGGTAGAAACAAACAACATTTTAACATAAGATCTGCACCCACAACTGAACAGTGTAAGACATTTTTTAAAAACCCATTTATTTGATCTATTTTATCCAAACAGCAGTGTCCACGAGAACTTTTACGATTGTTAAGCGTTTTAATTTATTTTTAAATGTGCGTGTTCATTCTTTATGATGTTTGGAGAAAATGTGTTTTACTAAACTGAACGTACAGCACTTTGGTCGGCCCCCATATATATATATATATATATACTGTATGTTGTCTTCTTTTCTTGCAGGCACATTTTCCACATAAACCCCGCCCCTCTAACGCCAGAGGAGGAGAAGCACAATCTCCTGGAGAGCATTGAAATGGAAGCAGAGGAAGAAGAGAAGAAGCCTTGAGTGAGGATTGACCTCGCCAGCTCTGTTTATTTTCAGTTTGTTCTTATTCGCTCTTTAACCGCGGTTACTGTTACGTCGTTAGCATGGCCTCGTCTTGATGGCAGCTTCACTTCTTCCTTCAACCCTTTAAACAATTTGTAGAAAAAGAAGGCGTGTTTTCAGCAACCTGATCGACCTGAAGGATTTAGCTGGTGAGTTGCTCGTTGAGGAAAAGTTTTGCAGGATGTTTCTCTATGATGTCAGCTGTCAAAGCACCGTTTCAGGTCTGAGCTGCGGTAAGTGTCCGTGCTATCAGCTCGTAGTTTACATGTCAAACGTTTTAAACCTGTCGAGTTCAAGGCAAGACACTTTAATTCATCACTGCTCTTTTTTCCCTTGCCTTTCAAAGAAACAAATCCCTTTTAACTGGAAATCATAAAACACTCGGAGGCTGGCAGGAGAAACTCTTGAGTGCAAAATTCGGCTGATTGGCTTCACACACCGGCGGCTCCTCCTGCAGGAACTTCAGAAGTTTTCTGCAGGTGTGAAAGCCTTATTATTGTGAGATTGCCTGACACTGGTGGAGCTTACAGGAAACAGGATTTTTATTTTAGCAAACATGAATGAGAAAAGAGCCGACGGAGTACGAAATCTACTAGAAGCACTTTGTGGGATTGTCGAGGTGATTGGCTGATTTAAAGAGAGGTTCATAAAATTCAATATGAAGCTTGAAGGGTTAACACATGAATATGAACAAACTGAATATTTCAGGGGCCATCCAATGGCGTCAACGTCTTTAAGTTCACCAAAAAGAAAAGACTCTTTACGTGTAGCACTTCTGTACAGGTCAAACCCTTTGTGTTGTTTTTCTCCCCCTCTGCTGAGACGGACTGTGTGAAGGAAAGAATCCAGACTTCACTGAGTACATTTATCCATCGAGACAGTCCTTGTCTGTCCTCCATGAAGTAAAGGAAGAAGACGACTTTAAACCATCATATCTCAATCTGATGTGGAGACGTGTGTTAGTCTGTGAGAGATGATCACCAGTGTCTCAGCAAGATGTGAAAACGACTTGTGCGTGCACTAGTTCACTATCAGTTGTTTTCTTCCCTTTCAAACTCTGAATGTTACCACTAAAGAAACCCTAAGCTGTCCACTTCTGAGGCACACATAATGATTGTCTCTCATCTCGGTGCCTCCGGCGACTTTTGGAGAAGTGTGAAAAATAAGAACTCTTAATTTAAATTCTTTCTTTCCACTTTGTGGTTTCCTGATACTACTAACGGAGAATGTATGCGAGGTTCTTCAGATTGTCTATGCACTCTAAACATAAGATAAATCACTATTACTGGATGGTTCAAGACATTACCGAAGGAAATAATCTCTGTGTGTGTGTGTGTGTGTGTGTGTGTGTGTGTGTGTGTGTGTGTGTGTGTGTGTGTGTGTGTGTGTGTGTGTGTGTGTGTGTGTGTGTGTGTGTGTGTGTGTGTGTGTGTGTGTGTGTGTGTGTGTGTGTGTGTGTGTGTGTGTGTGTGTGTGTGTGTGTGTGTGTGTGTGTGTGTGTGTGTGTGTGTGTGTGTGTGTGTGTGTGTGTGTGTGTCTGTCTCTGTGTGTGTGTGTGTGTCTCTGTGTGTCTGTCTCTGTGTGTCTCTGTGTGTCTGTGTGTCTCTGTGTGTGTGTGTGTGTGTAACGCGCGTGCGCGGATATGCGCGCGAGAGGCTGCGTGCGAGGAACCAAGCAGGTTGGCAGTATTCTGGTCAAAGGAGCGGTGGTCTGATTCATTCATTCTTTTTAAATTGTCATGCTGTTTGTGAGCCTCAGAGCGGTGGTTGCGGTGCTTCTGCCTCCCTGACGTCCAGTTAACCTGCGGAGTGCATGATGTGCCGTCATAGCGAGAGGTGCATGTGTAGTGTAGCTAGTGAATGCTCTGCGCTGTTCAATCAGCAAAGTATACAATAATTAAAAAAACAAAAACAAAAAAACTAGGAAGTTGCATGATTAAAACAGCTCAACCTGAATTTGGATCAGCCTCGAATTGATCAATTGAAAACAAAGTGCTGTAGATGAAACGAGCCTGTAAGGCATGATGTCAGATTTTCTTGTGAAGAAAAACTATACTATATACTTTAATTTCATTCGTTTAAATTGTTTGTCGACTCGTGTTACGTTTTTTGAGACATTGTGATGATAACTTGTATGAATAAAAGATGGACTGTGTGGTGGGAGTCCAGCTGATTAAATGCTTTCCTTAAGACTAGAACGCCTCCTCTGTCTGCTCATTTATCTGCACCACTCCACCGGCTGTGTGAGTCACGCTGCCAACACTGGATGTGTTGTCTTTGTCTGAAGACGGCCTTTATTCTGGAGTCAGGGCACAGAGTTTAGCATGGCGTAGGCTCAGCAGTTCACAGGCAGCATTTCATCTTTCCCACGTGTGATGCGTCTCACTGCTTTATTTCACGTCTCTACATAAAATGTCACTTTTCTGTCTTTCAACGCTCAGTACATATTAATCTCCTTTAAACGAAAGGCAATATTTATGTTTTTGTAACTATCCAATTAAATCTCGCAAAGAATGAGTGATTGGGGCAGCCTGATATGTTGCACGCCCCATGTTCAGACACCGTGGACCCGTCCAATAAGGGCAAAACATTTTGGAAGCAGAAGTACCCAGAGAGATCCTGTCGGACGGGGACTCGAACCAGGAACCTCCTGGCTGTGGGGCGACTAACACCTGCACAGTTAGTCGTTAAAGGTTCAGCAGGACAATGAATCAAACAAGAACGTTTCAAGCATCATTTATTTTATTTAAATGTTTAAGTTAATCATTGTCAACTTTATTTATAGATTTATCTTGTTAGTGCTCAGAAGTATTTACATCATCAGACCAAAATCAAAGACAAAAATACAAGCCAATGTGTCTCACTTGATTGGTAATACACTTTGGACAGATTGTTCACTAATAATAGAAAACAGACGTGGTCCCTCCGTCCCACACATATACTGCAGCACCAATAAACACGTAAACCAGCATAAATTATAAATTCCTGGTAAACTTTCTTATAGGATAGGTGGGGGGAAACAAACGAAAAGGCTGTGCCAGCTGTTGCCATGGTGATTTCAGAAGCGGTTCGTCATTATGACCAGATGGGGAAAGTCTTAGAATTGGCTCGTAGCTCTGTCACCGTTTTAACTGTCTGCAGTTCTTCGACCAAAATATCAAACGTCAGAAATTCATCGGACTGATCGGGAACCGCCGATCGGACTGCGATTGGCCGCCGAGCCTCGGTGCACCCTGCATGACTGACGCCGGGATGAAATTTGTCCTGACTTTAAAATGAGTCGTATGACTTCAGAAGGTCTAAATGGTCCTGAAGTTGAAGTGCAGGAGATACTCGACTCAAAGTTTAGCACTTTTGGTTGGGCAATTTCTCATGAACGATGACATTTTAACTTTTACATCCTTCATGTGTAAATGTTTCCCCAAATAATAAACCTACTTCATTTGTTCAATATCTTCTAAATTTAGAAAACATACAGCCACAACCTTCCTATAACACGACATCACCATAGTAACACGCTCAAGCAGAGACCGATCACATCCTCGCGTTTTTTTCAGCAAGAACCGAACTCTTCGATCCACTTCTCATACTTTTCCAGGTCGGCTGCAGAAACCGATTTGGACACTTTCTTCAGCGCTGACTCGAAGTCCTCCATGGTGGTGGGCATGTGCATCTCATCCCGGGAGATGTTGCGAATTTCCTCGGGCGTGAGGCCCTCGATTCTTCGCCTCATAGCCATCAGAGAAGCGTCCCTGCAGCAACACACCCACGTTTAGTTTGTACAGCTTTCATCAGGGCCGTGCTGATAATCTCACATCACAACAACAATGCTTTCATTTAATGTGTCGTTTATGAAACTGTGACTTCACTAGGAGATAAACTAGCAGAAGAATCTTTTTTAATTTCTTTGACTTGAATGAAAACTTCAAAGAAAATTGAATTGACTGATGGAAAGATGAACGTTGCCAACAGAGATGTCTGACCTGCACACGTTGGTGATGTCCGCTCCCGAGTATCCCTCCAACTGCTCCGCAATCTTGTCCAGGTCCACGTCTGTGGCCAGCTCCAGCTCCTTCAGGTTGATCCTGAGCAACTCCACTCTGCCTTTAGCTGCAAGCAGTAACGCAAAGGTGAGCAGAGTGGAGAAGGCAGGAAGCCCAACTTTCAGCTCGAGTCTAAAAGAAGCTGCAAACCTCTTCACCAACCACTTAATGTGTTCAAGAGTCAACATGCCTGATGTCAGGTCGGTATATGCACAGTTCAAAGGAAGGTTGGTAATTTCCTCCAGATCTACATACTGGTGTTCTGTCAGCAATCAGCAGCTTCACTGTTGCTCCCACAAACACGCTACACTTGATTAAAGACAGTCCACAACTTTTATCTAAAAAATAAAATACAGACATGGACACATTTAAAGCTGCTTCATCGTCCTGTCTGGGCCTCCGTCCACGTGTGGAGCTGACTGCGTCTGGATTCTCATGTTTCATATGGTTTTGGTTGACGATGGGCATTTCTGGGCGGAGCTTGTGTGCTTCCTCCAGCCAATGACAGCGCACAGGTGAGTGTAGAAGTCGATACGGTTCAGCGAATGGACACGATTCAAACGGGTGAACACGACCGACGTGGACGTGGCAGCAAAGAATAGAAACTACAATCATAGTGAGGCGAAACACCGGGCTGATACAGCTCGATCTAAAACGATGGTGTACATTGTGTTGGCTTTCATTGAGCTGATCTGCTTCACGTTGGACAAACCGCAGCGTGCCGCAGGCTGCAGGCTGCAGTGTACGCACAGGCAGTAAGCGTCCACACTACAGTGAGTGAGGGGGCGATCAGGAGGAGAGGCTCAGTTTGAATGTTGTGTTTACAAACTGCAGTGAACATTTCCATTTTAAAATCAATCAGAACATTCACAAAGCTAAGATGCAGAGAGATGGTCGTACTTGAAGGCAGAGGGATGTAAATCCTCTTCTCCAGCCGTCTCCTCAGAGCCTCGTCGATGTCCCATGGGAAGTTGGTAGCAGCCAGTACCATCACCATCTTGGATGGATCATCATTTTCTGAAGCTCCACCGACACCTACAGAGCAAACACCATGGAGAAAGTTTACATTCTGATAAACTTCAGTGCAGGAGCGTTTTCATCTTCACATTTGAGTCTTTGTTTTGTGTTCTCTTTGTAAGACCCTTACCGAGCACTAAGGTTCAGGTCAGTACGGTAACATTTAATCAGCGTTTCAGAAGTTGGTAATGGAAACAAAATACTGATTTGTACCGTGCGCCTTTTTTAGTATCCTTCCGTTTAAGTGCGTAGCGGCAGAGCCTCCATGGGGCCCTAAGCAAAGTTTGATTTTGGGGCCCTCTATTTCTGCCAATAATATTGATTGTTGATCATTCACACCTGTTATAAACTCATTGTGGCTATGGCAGTGCTGTTTACATTATCCTATTGTCAGCCTGGCATGTCTTTAATGTAATTTATAAAGACATGGTGGTGGCCCAGTGGAGAACATAAATGATGTCCAGGGTGCCCATATTGTTCATAATGTAAAACATTCAGCTACAAGAGTGGCCTCCAAGTGATAAAGCTTTGTATTTACTGTAAAAGTCATCTCATCAGTTTGCTTTTTTAAAATTTATTTATTTAAGATTTATTTTGGGGCGTTTTACAGCCTTTATTGGAGAAAAGGTTAGTGGATAGAGTCGGAGGGTGGGGAGAGACATGAGGGAAGGACTGCCACCAGCTGGACGCGAACCTGGGTCACCCACACCAAGACAATAAATGTGCAATAAATAGAGAGACGCTGATCTTCTTATCATTGATCTTTGTTCATCGTGTCGCGCTGTGATTGAGTGATGTCACATCTCTACACTGACTCCCCGTGTGTTTTAGAATTGACTTTTACGGATTACCTTTAAAGCTCTCCATGGCCGTTCCCACAGCAATTTATCAGACCTTTTACTACGATATGAACCCACTCGTGTTTTAAGATCCTCGGGCAGAGGTCTTCTGGTTCTTCCAAATTTAAAACTAAGAACTAAAGCGGATAGAGCGTTTGCCGAGAAGATCAGTTCAGCCAGACCAGACGTCTCCTAAAGTGCCTTTTTAGGACGCTCTTCTACTGGTTTCAGTTGAATTTCACTTTTTAAAATCCCCTCAGGTCCTCGCTTCATGATTGGGAAAACGTAGACGGTGCACGCCGCCCACTGATTGGAGGGAAGTGGGTACTCAAGCCTGCAGATTACTGGAGGATTGCAGAGTTTTGCTGCAGAAACTGAAACGCAGCCCGCTCGCTCGCCCTCTTCCTCACCTCCAGAAACTTTGTGTTTTGTTTGAATTGTTCAATCATTATTTCGGAGCAGGTCGTGCATGAATGAGGACGCCGCTGGTTGCGACCAATGGTAGCAGCAGGGCTTCCTGGTTATGTTGTAATGGAGAGTCACCTTTTCTTTTAATGAAACCTGTCCTTCTGTCGGGGGAGTTGGACTTTATCTGACGTGAGGTAGTTTCGAGTTTCTGACTTTGATGCGTTTATTTTGGCTGACGCTCTCCTGAAGTTTGAATAGAGTGAAATAATAAATGTGTCTTAAAATGTGTTTAATTGTTGCTCAGCATCGGGAGTCCCTTTTATGCTTCTGGCTGGTTTCCCCTCAGCTGGTCCCAACAGTGAGGACTTGTTTTCAAAATGTTAGACTGCTACAGACAAAGAGTGGAAACATGTCGCCGGCTTCATACCATCCATCTGCACCAGTAGCTCTGCCTTGACTCTGCGGCTGGCCTCGTGCTCCTCCGAGTTCCCTCTGCGGCTGCACATGGAGGTCGATCTCATCGATGAAGATCGTAGTGGGAGCATAAAAACGTGCCTGCACAGGAACACATGAAAGAGTGCAAGCAGAACTTTAAACCGTCACAGTCGACATGACGTGAAGCTCAAGCAGAACGTTTCTGAGCAGAGGTGGAAAAACATGTATCCTTATTTTCTGAGATTTTAAACCTACTTTATTCAGTCAGTTAAACTAAGCTAACAAGCTAAGATACATAGCATGTTAATAGGACTTCTAGCCACGGCGAAGGTGCAGTCCTTGTCCCTGCTTGGGCTTTTAGGAAGTAACACACATGAAACAAAAACACTGTAAAATGAAATCTCTCAGAGTGGGGGGATTTCCTGATGACAGAGAAGACCAGCAACTCAGAATTTCCCACCATTAGTTTGCACCAGTCACATAATTACAGTCTTACCATTTCAAAGAGGAGGCGCACGAGCTTCTCCGACTCCCCTCGGTACTTGGACGTCAGTGTCGATGAGGACACGTTGAAGAACGTGGTTCTGCATTCAGTGGCGACTGCTTTGGCTAAAAGTGTTTTCCCCGTACCAGGCGGTCCCACCATCAGCACTCCCTGGATTAGACAAAGAGACTGCTGAAGTGACTGTGCATTTTAACTTGTAATGTGATGAGAAGGTCTTGAAGTCCAC